>NC_132901.1:201120-208620 GCF_030463535.1 Salminus brasiliensis
ACCACTACACACACACACACACACACACACACACACACACACACACACACACACACATTTGTCAGGTATTTTACAGGTATTTGGCTGTACAGTAAGAATTTGTATAATACATACTAAAACATTCAATATAAAATATGCAAAAATTCCCCCCTACCCTCATAGTCCCAGAGTCCAGGGAAGGGCTCCCCCGCTGGTCCCGGAGGTGCAGGTGGGTCGTTGAAGAAGGGAGCGCTCACCTCCATCTTCAGACCTCCTTGTCCGGGTGAGAACCGGATCATCACCGGCTCATGATCCACAGGTCTGCTATCCCAGGTGTGCTCAATCTTAAACTCCATCTACAGACAGGAGAAACACAACCAGTCAGAGCTGGAGTTCTACAGTGGAGGTTCTAGATAACGTCCCCCAGTCAGAGCTGGAGTTCTACAGTGGAGGTTCTAGATAAGCTCCTCCAGTCAGAGCTGTGGTTCTACAGTGGAGGTGAAGGGAAGGAGACGTCTGAAGCTCTAATAAAAGCTCCTCACAGAAAGTTCTTCACCTAATGGTGATGAAGACGCTGCCTGATGCCTGAGACACGGTTCTACCAGAGTTCTGAGAAGAGTTCGGCTCTAGAACCTGCTTTTAAAATCTGATCATTAAAATGGTGGAGGGATACATGCTGCAGGGTGTAGTGCGGCTACAGAAAGTAGTCCCTAAAGAGAACTGCATTAGTTCAGATTCTCTATTCACTATTTTACCTTCATCATCATCATCATCATTCCATATAAAACTCAAATATGGGCTGTATCTGTGCTGTAGTCATGGCGACCGACACCTTGGTCCATTCACCACCACCGTAAAAGAGATCAGAGTGGGTCAGTTTCTCTACAGTGAAGCTCAGTTTCCCCCCAATCCCCCAACACTGAATAAACTCTTCTCACAGTCTGAGTTCTGAACAGAATTTTATAAGACTGGTGGACTTGCCCTTGGGCCATGTAAAAGTATAAGAAGCTTACCTCTGCAGCCGAACTGAAGAAGTGTGTGATCTACTGCAGTTCTTCAACATTAATACTATCTCACACACACACACACACACACACATACACACTCATCCATAACACATGACCATCCCTAAACAAGGAAGAAACTTCCTGGTACCTCTCAGGCTATCTCTACTCACTTGTAGGTGAGCCTAAAGTCAGAAAATCAGCATTCATACGACGAAACACCTATAAAAACAAACACAATTCAATATTATTAATAATTTCTATTCATTCATAATTCAGTGCTTCACTAAAGTGAAGCAAAGCGGAACTAAAATACGAGGGGGAGCGGTTTAGCAGCAGCACCACGCCGCAGGAGCCAATCTGATTGGCTGAGCCGGTTGGCTTCAAACGGACGGCGCAAGGTTAGTGGTCAAATATTGAAGTAATTTAAGCTATTTTTAATGTTTTAAAGTTGATAATCGATCATAAATGACATGATAGGATATATATGTTTATAATTTTAGCGGGAAATAACGGGAAAGCGGCAAATAACGATGGTAGTTTATAGCTTATAGTAGCTAAGTGAGGTAGTGTGCAGCTCCGCCTGGATACACTGATTTTAGCAGGGCTGGATGTAAACAATGCTGAATTTAAGGGTTTATTGCTTTATTTTAGGGGTTTTATAGCGTTTAAGTAATAATGTGCGGGATTTATAACGTGATTGTGTGATTTAGAAACGTATTGGACGCTTTTGACCGACGTTTTTTGACCTTTTTTTAATTGTCCGTTCCACCTTAAATGGTGCAGCACTTACATTCTGGCGCCTCAGGCGCCAGAATGTAAGTGCTGCACCATTTAAGGTGGAACGGAGAGTTAGTTTTTCATGGAGTTTTTTTTCACGTATTACGTGTAGAAAAAACATTTAAAGCATCAATATGAGTGTTTACATGCTTTATTAAAGATACAATACCGATATATATTAAAAATACATATTTTAAATACACTGTCATGACTGTCACCACAGTCCGTTTATCTAATCTCACGGTAAATACATAATAAAAGCAATAAATACTAATAATAATACTAAAGTAATGTCACATTATATCTCGCTAATCTATTACCGTCTTCCAAAGGTCAGGTTCCACGATGGCCTCGGAAATCGAGTTCCTTCAAGATCAAGGTAACGATGCCACTAATCAACCAGAAGTCTCCGAATGCTCTGTCGCCATGACTACAACACAGATACAGCCCATAATTTTGAGTCATTTCTTATTCAAACCCACCACTGAAGCTGCACAAATCTTTTCGGAGTTTTCTATGTGATGATGATGATGATGATGATGATGATGTTTTTCTTTAGGGACTACTTTCTGTAGCCGCACTACACCCTAATGGCAGCATGTATCCCTCCACCATTTTAATGATCTGGTTCTAAAAGCAGGTTCTAGAGCCGAGCTCTTCTCAGAACTCTGGTAGAACCGTGTCTCAGGCATCAGGCAGCGTCTTCATCACCATTAGGTGAAGAACTTTCTGTGAGGAGCTTTTATTATTAGAGCTTCAGACGTCTGCTCCCCTTCACCTCCACTGTAGCAGAACTCCAGCTCTGACTGGGGGAGCTTATCTAGAACCGAGCATTTCACACCAAACCCGACTCTGAATGCCGAATTCTGCAGAGAACTTTAAGCTGTATCTGTTGTGCTGTGTTTCAGTGAACCGGTTGAATTTGGTGCTCGGACGGTACCAAGACTCCCCATCTGCTAACTTGTTTACTCAGGTATTTCCGACAGAACACGACAGGCGTCGCCTCCATTCCAGTGTACACTGCACGGACAAAAGTATTGGGACACCTGCTCATTGTTTTCTGCTTCTTCTGAAATCAAGAGTATTAAAAGAGTTTCTCCTGCTTCTGTCGGAGTAACTGTCTCTACTGTCCAGAGTAGAAGACTTTCTACTAGAGTCTGGAGGAGGAGCATTGCTCCACCGTCATTCCAGAGAACACTCTCTGCTGGGGGGCTTTATACCCCTCTAGCCCACGCCTGGCATTGGGCAGCATGGAGCCAATAGCTTCATCTGCTCCAGAGAGTCCTATTCTATTGACAGTACTACTCTACAGGGGCTGGAAGTAGCTGAATGCATTTATTAGAAGGGGTGTCCACAAACTTTTGGCCAGGTAGTGTGTATTTAGATGCGTTGCAGTAAATACATGAGAGGTAATTGTTTACTGTGATCAGGGCGAAGATGTGGGGTCAGAGTCGGCAGCGCCGTGGCTTACAGACAGGGGGTGAGTCCACACACACACACACACACACACACACACACACACACACAAACACACTTGCTGCTGTTAAATGTTGTGATGCGATACTGTGAAGCAGGATGATATCGTACATTTATTTTATTATATGTGATGGGATAAATCCACCATCATTTGCATAGATGCAGACATTTTATCCAGTCAGGACAGTGGGATCTAAAGACAGGGTACAACACTGCCATCTAGTGGTCAGGCTTTCAACACAACACTGAATGAACACCTGTCTGACACCAATCTTTACATTTAAGCTAATAATTAATAATCATATGAATTAATTTTCTCACACCCGGACTTCTGTTAGAGGTGGTTTATTGGTGTGGAAGGGTATTCCTGCTTGGGTATGGCTGAGATGAGTGTGTGTATATGGGTAGATACCCCCTCACCCTTACTGAAGTCGTTCAGTTATAACAATTTTAATATCATTAATAATTATTTTACATCAGCTCCATTTCTATCGTTTGTGTTGATGTGTGTGTGTGTGTGTGCTGGTGTGTGTGTGTGTGTGTGCTGGTGTGTTTTTCAGCGTCATGGCTCCTTTGATTGCGGAGTATGACAGACACATGCAGCAGATGGAGGCTCAGCTCAAACTCTACCAGGTACAGAAGCCTTATTAGACCATTCTGACAGACTGTAATACACTAAAGGAAGCATAGGGGGCGCTCTATAATGCTCTATAATGATCATATGATCCACACGCTCATTCTGACAGACTGTAATACACTACAGGAAGCGTAGGGGGCGCTCTGTGATGCTCTATAATGATCATATGATCCACACGCTCATTCTGACAGACTGTAATACACTACAGGAAGCGTAGGGGGCGCTCTATAATGCTCTATAATGTTCATATGATCCACACGCTCATTCTGACAGACTGTAATACACTACAGGAAGCATAGGGGGCGCTCTATAATGCTCTATAATGTTCATATGACCCACACGCTCATTCTGACAGACTGTAATACACTACAGGAAGCGTAGGGGGCGCTCTATAATGCTCTATAATGTTCATATGATCCACACGCTCATTCTGACAGACTGTAATACACTACAGGAAGCATAGGGGGCGCTCTATAATGCTCTATAATGTTCATATGACCCACACGCTCATTCTGACAGACTGTAATACACTACAGGAAGCGTAGGGGGCGCTCTATAATGCTCTAAAATTATCATATGACCCACACGCTCATTCTGACAGACTGTAGTACACTACAGGAAGCGTAGGGGACGCTCTATAATGCTCTATAATGATCATATGATCCACACGCTCATTCTGACAGACTGTAATACACTACAGGAAGCGTAGGGGGCGCTCTATAATGCTCTATAATGCTCATATGATCCACACGCTCATTCTGACAGACTGTAATACTCTACAGGAAGCGTAGGGGGCGACATAGCTTGTGTTGTTTGATTGTGAACATTAACGTCAGAGTTGTAAATTCTGCGCTAGTGGAAATTGCTCCTGCTGGTCGGCTGAAGGATCTCTGTGCCAGCTTTACGAGCAGGTTCAGTGTGAAGTACAGAAGGGCATTTATTTAATCTCGTCATTTTTTAATGAGCGTTTTATGCGTATTTGTAAATAAACACATTTACATACAATATTAAATATGCTTTAATGTGCGGCTCTGGAAGATTGAAGTGTTTTTGTGTTCAGACTTTAATGCTTTTCCAGACGGTTTTAAACTTTTTAAAGCCTCGAAACTTTTAAATAGTTGGAAAATTGAAAAAACACAATAAACACTTTTCTAAAAACCCTCTCAGAACATGAGCGAGAGACATAATAGCTCACTTATGGTGGGAGAGAGAGAGATAGAAGGAGAACGAGGGGGAGATGGAGATTTGCAGTGAGAAAAAGGGAAAGTAAATGGAGAGAGAGAGAGAGAGCGGGCGGGCGGGCGAGCGGGCGAGCGTGAGAGTGCTGTGTTAATGTGAATGAATTGAAATGTGTGTGTTTCAGTACAGATGCAGCGGCTAATGCTAATAACCAGCAGCCCCTCAGGACCCAACCTTATAGACCCTCACTCAGCTGTAATGAGTCAGCACTGTGTGTGTGTGTGTGTGTGTGTGTGTGTGTAAAATCTGTGTGTTTCTCTCCTCTCAGAGGCAGATGGCGGATGTCAAGGCCAGTCTGGAGCAGGTGGTCCGAGAGAACGAACGGTAAAGCAGTGAACGAGCGAGTGTGATTTATTCGCCAGCAGTTCGCAAGCTGTGTGTTTATGCTCAGACAATATGGTCGGCATGACGCCGCCGTGAATCTCAGACCACTCAGCCTCTCGGCTCGGGGTCCTCACCAAACGCTTCAGCGCGCCATGAGATTCCTCACTGACTCAGATCTCACCATGATTCTGATTCGGTACATTTTAGATTCAGTTCAGTTCTTCAGAAAACGATTCCGAGCATCAGAAAAAGCCTGCTCTGAGTCCATTTGATTCGTTCGGCCGTGATTCAGCGTGTCGTGGAATTTGAGATCTGAACATGATCAAGTTCAGTTGTTTTGGGAATGATTTAGTACTTTTTGAAAATTCATATTCCACCACAATTCAGTTCCGTTTGTTAGGGAATGATTGAGTTCATCATAAATCCTTGAATGCTTTTGATTCTTTAGAAAATGACTCCGTGTATCATAAATCCTTCTTTTGATTCAGTTTGAGTCTTTAGAAAATGACTCCGTGTATCATAAATCCTTCTTTTGATTCAGTTTGAGTCTTTAGAAAATGACTCCGTGTATCATAAATCCTTCTTTTGATTCAGTTTGAGTCTTTAGAAAATGACTCCGTGTATCATAAATCCTTCTTTTGATTCAGTTTGAGTCTTTAGAAAATGACTCCGTGTATCATAAATCCTTCTTTTGATTCAGTTTGAGTCTTTAGAAAATGACTCCGTGTATCATAAGTCTTTCTTTTGATTCAGTTTGATTCTTTAGAAAACGACTCAGTTCATCATGAAAATCTGTCTTTTGATTCAAATGTCATCATGATTCAGTTAAATTCATTACATAATGATTCAGTCTACCTTGTTTCTTTAGCATATGATTCTGTGTGTTTCGAAGTGTCGAATTTCCTCACAAGTCAGTTGAATCTTTAGTGATTCAATGCTTTTATCTCCACCATTATTAATATAATACACTGTTTACGATTCACCTCAATTCAGTGGATAAAAGAGTCTCCGGTCTAAATATAAAAATCAGAAAGAACAAGTTATAGATTGCCTAACTACGCCTAACTACGTGTGTGTGTGTGTGTGTGTGTGTGTGTGTGTAGCCTCCATGCAGAGCAGAGGGTTTCTGTGGAACGGCAGCTGCAGGCGCTCTCTGTGGGAGTGGAGGGGGATGCTGCCGCGGATGCGGTTACCGTTAGCAACCTGGAGGAGCAGGTCAAGTGCGCTGTTGAGGTGAAAAACCTACAATTCTCACATTTTACACCTCATACAGACACCCTCACATCTCTCTGTTATCTTTCAGTTCTTCCACTGCTCCACAGATCCTCGATGCTGGGGGGCTTTACACCCCTCTAGCCCACGCCTGGCATTATTAGGCAGCATGGAGCCAATAGGTTCAAAAAGTAGCTGAATGCTGAATTAGAAGGGATGTCCACAAACATTTGGACACATAGTGTATCTGTCCGTTTACCCCAGCATTAATCAAATGAGTCTGTGACATTTTTAAACTTCAGAGAGAGTGTGTGTGTGTGTGTGTGTGTGTGTGTGTGTGTGTGTGTGTGTGTGTCTGTCTGTCCCATAGGGCCCCACTGGAGTCACTGTAATCAGCCTTGAGCGCTCTTTAGCCGCTAATGCTGATTGGAGCACAACACTTGACATATGAGGCTAATGGGATATTAGTATGTCAGTCATCAGTGGGAGCGCGCGCGTGTGTGTGTGTGTGTGTGTGTGTGTGTGTGTGCGCGCGTGCGAGAGAGAGATTAGATCGTAAGACTTGACATCTGAGGTTAATGGGATATTAGAGTATGATTCTTTAGCAGGAGCTCTACTTTTACGTGTGTGTGTGTGTGTGTGTGTGTGTGTGTGTGTGTGTGTGTGTGAGGTTTCCTAATACACCGTCAGTCTGGAATCTTCTGATCATCTTTACTGGGATAGTTTGTGGGATAGTCATACTTGCCCATACCCAGTCATACTTGCCCATACCTACTCCTATCCATCCATACCCAAACATACCTACCTAACCATACCCAACCATACCTACCCATACCCAGTCATACCTAC
>NC_132901.1:213620-256120 GCF_030463535.1 Salminus brasiliensis
ACTGCCCCAGTGCTCCCCTTATACACTCAGTACTGCCCTTATACACTCAGTGCTCCCCCAGTGCTCCCCTTATACACTCAGTACTGTCCTACTAACACTCAGTACTGCCCCACCGCTGCCCTTATACACTCAGTACTGCCCTTATACACTCAGTACTGCCCCACCGCTGCCCTTATACACTCAGTACTCCCCTTATACATCAGTACTGCCCCAGTGCTCCCCTTATACACTCAGTACTGTCCTACTAACACTCAGTACTGCCCCACCGCTTCCCTTATACACTCAGTACTGCCCTTATACACTCAGTACTGCCCCAGTGCTCCCCTTATACACTCAGTACTGTCCTACTAACACTCAGTACTGCCCCACCGCTGCCCTTATACACTCAGTACTGCCCTTATACACTCAGTACTGCCCTTATACATCAGTACTGCCCCAGTGCTCCCCTTATACACTCAGTACTGTCCTACTAACACTCAGTACTGCCCCACCGCTGCCCTTATACACTCAGTACTCCCCTTATACATCAGTACTGCCCCAGTGCTCCCCTTATACACTCAGTACTGTCCTACTAACACTCAGTACTGCCCCACCGCTGCCCTTATACACTCAGTACTGCCCTTATACACTCAGTACTGCCCCAGTGCTCCCTTTATACACTCAGTACTGCCATTATACACTCAGTACTGCCCCACCGCTGCCCTTATACACTCAGTACTGCCCCGGGTCAGTACAGTATTGGTCAGTGTTTGTGTTCTGATGTTTTTAGGAATGTGCGGATAAAGAGACTCAGGTAGAGAGAGCGCACAGAGAGAGGAAAGCTGTGGAGGAGGAGCTGGAAAAGGTAAAAATAAATAAATAAATAAATAAAGGGCTGTTCACCACAGAGCAGGTAGCGTTTGGGTGGTGGGTCATTCTCAGCACCACAGTGACCCTGACTGGCCTCGTGGAGATGTGTTAGTGTGTGTTGCGCTGGTATGAATGGATCAGGCCCAGCAGTGGTCATAGTATTCTGGTGCGTGTGTGTGTGTGTGTGTTGTAGGTGTACAGAGAAGGCCACTGCGGAGAGCCGGAGCTGAGAAAGATGGAGGCTCTTCATCAGAGGTGCTTAAACGCAGAGAGACTGAAGGAGGAAATAGAGCTCACTCTAAATACCACTCAGACCAATATGAAGAAACTGGAGATGGAGTGAGTGCCCACACATACACACACACACACACACACACACACACACACACACACACACACACACTTGCAGCACACTTGCGGACTTGCAGCAGTAATTCTGGATTTTTATGTGTGTGTGTGTGTGTGTGTGTGTGTGTGTGTGTGTGTGCGCATTAGCTTCAGTGAGGAGCTGTCTCGGTGTCAGGAGGAGGTGCGCAGGCTTCAGGTGGCGCTGGCGAGCACGCGGGAGGAGAGCAGCACCATCAGTGAGGAGCGGCTCGGTCTGCAGCAGGAGAACCAGCAGCTGCACAGAGACATGGACACACTCCGCAAAGAGTGCGTCTTAGCCCAGAGACAGGCCAAGCAGCAGGTGTGTGTATACACACACACAGTTTTATTATTTAATGTAAGTCCAGACTGAACGTTATTCGGAATAGTAAACACGTGAGATGAGGTAGCAGGTCTTGGGTCTCTCGTAAGGATAAACGTGTGTGTGTGTGTGTGTGTGTGTGTAGGTGTCCCGTATGCAGCAGGAGCTATGTGTGAAGGAGCAGGCCCTGGAGGCCCGGCTGAGGGAGATGGAGGAGAGCAGTAAGAGCTCGAATGCTGGACTGAGCCGTCTGCTGCTCGCCCAGCAGAAAACCACCAACCGCTACAGAGAAGAAGCCAAGCAGCTCACACACACCTTCCAGAACACACTCGGCTCGCTCAGGTGGGCACTGGTCCTGCAGCCCATCCGCAGTAGAGCTCTGATACAGTCTAGTGTATCCAGGGCCGATGCCAGGATCCATACGGCAAGAGGGACGCACTGATGTGTGTGTGTGTGTGTGTGTGTGTGTGTGTGTGTGTGTGTGTGTGTGTGTGTTTCAGATCTGAGCTGAACAGGCAGAAGCAGAGGTGTGAGGAACTGGAGATTCAGCTGGAAACGGACCACAAGAAAATCCTGGAGGTACAGAACGCTGTTCCAGTTAGCTTTAATGAGAGGCAGCGGTTCTGCTGGTTCTGCTGGTAGTGTTGGGTCTGCTGGTACTGTTGGGTCTGCTGGTACTGTTGGGTCTGCTGGTGTCCTCAAACGATAAAGCTACATTGTGAATCACTGTTGATGAAACATATCAGCCAGATGCTCTAGAATACAGTTACCTGGGGTACCACAACAACTCCCTAGCAACCATTTGGCACACAGCATGGCACCTGCCTAGAAAGCCTATAGCAACCACCTGGGGTGCCATAGCAACCATATGGCACAGCAGACCATATAAGCACCTGCCTAGAAAGCCATTAGCAACCACCTGGGAAGCCCTAGCAACTGCTTGGCACAGCACACCATATAGGTACCGGCCTAGAAAGCCTGAAGCAACCACCTAGGCTGCCATAGCAACCATATGGTGCAGCACACCATATAGGTACCGGCCTAGAAAGCCTATAGCAATCACCTTGGGTGCCATAGCACCTGCCTAGAAAGCCTATAGCAACCACCTAGGTTGCCATAGCAACCATATGGCGCAGCACACCATTTGGCACCTGCCTAGAAAGCCTATAGCAGCCACCTGGGGTGCTATAGCAACCATATGGCACGACATAATATAGCACCTGCCTAGAAAGCCTAAAATGCATATAGCAACCATATGGCGCAGCACACCATATAGGTACCTGCATAGAAAGTCTATAGCAACCACCTGGGGTGCCATAGAAACCATATGGCACAGCACATCTTAGCACCTACCTGTAAGGCCTGTAATGTGGTTCCTCGGGGAGGAAGGGTAAGCAGCAGCACCTGCGCTGGCCTCTGTTTAAGAGTAGCTCAGGCCTGGTTGCTTGGCCACCCTCAGCCACCAGAGGGAGGCACAGAACTAGTTCTGGGTGATGAAGGTTGACCAGCGGAGGGCAGTCCTAGGTCCTGCCACCTTTCCCCCGTCCAGTCGTTCGTGTGTGTGACTTTACAGCCTGCGGTAACGTGGTGTTTTCTCCCTGTTTGCTTTTGGGCAGTGTGATCGGCAGCTGACGGAGCAGCAGGAGAAAAACACCCGTCTGCAGACACGTCTGAGCCAGGCTGAACAGAGAGCCTCCAGTGCATCTCAGCAGGTACACACACACAGGGATCATGGAGCATCCCATATACCTCCAGAGGAGTAGAGACTGTTAGTGCTGTAGGAGCGAGGCAGGGGTCCGGATACTACCAGAGTTTCAGCTTCAGGGATGGAGTAACACTAGGAGCTCCCTCCAGATGTTCAGGGCAGCGTCTTGCTTCCCTCAGGAACTTGGTAAAAATGTCAAAATTGTAAATACCGAACTTTTTCTCTTTGTTTCAGCTTAGCGTGATCCAGAGGAGGAAAGCTGCTTCCATGATGGACTTGGAGACGCTGTCATAAAGAGTCGTCTGCCTCTTCCACTTCACACCATGTTTACGATTTTGGAGAAACAGTAGATGAACAGTCAGGGTAGATGTTTATGAACTGATCTGTGAAATGATGCTCGAAGTAAAGCGAATGGGAATTTTGAAGAGCTGCAGAACTGCACATCTTCCTTTGATGCTGAAGTTTTTAAATTTACATTTTTAAATGAGCATTTCCATCTTAAAGTGTCTGGGAATGGAAACAAAGTAAATTAAGGAAGAAAAAATAAAAACATGTTTTTAAAGAATTTGTATTGAATCATTGTTTAACATATTTTGGTGAAAAAATCCAAGGTGAATTTTATGCTTCATTTTAATATGATATACTACATCAATCAATACTGTATTGTTTTAGCTTACTTTCAGAAAAAATAAACATGTAAATATTAGGAAAAATGTATTTTTTGTAGTGACCTTTTTTTAGTGCAACTTTTTTTTAGACAAAATGGTCAAATATTGAGCTAAAACCTCCCAGACAGGCATTTTCTTACTGATTTAAGCGTGGTGGACTGAAAATAAAGTGAATTTAAGAATGGTCCAAAAATGCACATGAAGGTAAGACTATAGCCTTACCTATTTTGGTGATTTTGGTGAAAAAATCCAAGGTGAATTTTATGCTTCATTTTAATGGGAAGTACTTCATCAATCAATACTGTATTGTTTTAGCTTACTTTCAGAAAAAATAAACATGTACATTTGAGCAAAAATGTATTTTTTGTAGTGAACTTTTTGTAGTGCAACTTTTTGTAGTGCAACTTTTTTAGACAAAATGGTCAAATATTGTGCTAAAACCTCCCAGACAGGCATTTTCTTACTGATTTAAGCGTGGTGGACTGAAAATAAAGTGAATTTAAGAATGGTCCAAAAATGCACATGAAGGTAAGACTATAGCCTTACCTATTTTGGTGATTTTGGTGAAAAAATCCAAGGTGAATTTTATGCTTCATTTTAATGGGAAGTACTTCATCAATCAATACTGTATTGTTTTAACTTACTTTCAGAAAAAATAAACATGTAAATATTAGGAAAAATGTATTTTTTGTAGTGACCTTTTTTTAGTGCAACTTTTTTTTAGACAAAATGGTCAAATATTGAGCTAAAACCTCCCAGACAGGCATTTTCTTACTGATTTAAGCGTGGTGGACTGAAAATAAAGTGAATTTAAGAATGGTCCAAAAATGCACATGAAGGTAAGACTATAGCCTTACCTATTTTGGTGATTTTGGTGAAAAAATCCAAGGTGAATTTTATGCTTCATTTTAATGGGAAGTACTTCATCAATCAATACTGTATTGTTTTAGCTTACTTTCAGAAAAAATAAACATGTACATTTGAGCAAAAATGTATTTTTTGTAGTGAACTTTTTGTAGTGCAACTTTTTGTAGTGCAACTTTTTTAGACAAAATGGTCAAATATTGAGCTAAAACCTCCCAGACAGGCATTTTCTTACTGATTTAAGCGTGGTGGACTGAAAATAAAGTGAATTTAAGAATGGTCCAAAAATGCACATGAAGGTAAGACTATAGCCTTACCTATTTTGGTGATTTTGATGAAAAAATCCAAGGTGAATTTTATGCTTCATTTTAATGGGAAGTACTTCATCAATCAATACTGTATTGTTTTAACTTACTTTCAGAAAAAATAAACATGTAAATATTAGGAAAAATGTATTTTTTGTAGTGACCTTTTTTTAGTGCAACTTTTTTTTAGACAAAATGGTCAAATATTGAGCTAAAACCTCCCAGACAGGCATTTTCTTACTGATTTAAGCGTGGTGGACTGAAAATAAAGTGAATTTAAGAATGGTCCAAAAATGCACATGAAGGTAAGACTATAGCCTTACCTATTTTGGTGATTTTGGTGAAAAAATCCAAGGTGAATTTTATGCTTCATTTTAATGGGAAGTACTTCATCAATCAATACTGTATTGTTTTAACTTACTTTCAGAAAAAATAAACATGTAAATATTAGGAAAAATGTATTTTTTGTAGTGACCTTTTTTTAGTGCAACTTTTTTTTAGACAAAATGGTCAAATATTGAGCTAAAACCTCCCAGACAGGCATTTTCTTACTGATTTAAGCGTGGTGGACTGAAAATAAAGTGAATTTAAGAATGGTCCAAAAATGCACATGAAGGTAAGACTATAGCCTTACCTATTTTGGTGATTTTGGTGAAAAAATCCAAGGTGAATTTTATGCTTCATTTTAATGGGAAGTACTTCATCAATCAATACTGTATTGTTTTAACTTACTTTCAGAAAAAATAAACATGTAAATATTAGGAAAAATGTATTTTTTGTAGTGACCTTTTTTTAGTGCAACTTTTTTTTAGACAAAATGGTCAAATATTGAGCTAAAACCTCCCAGACAGGCATTTTCTTACTGATTTAAGCGTGGTGGACTGAAAATAAAGTGAATTTAAGAATGGTCCAAAAATGCACATGAAGGTAAGACTATAGCCTTACCTATTTTGGTGATTTTGGTGAAAAAATCCAAGGTGAATTTTATGCTTCATTTTAATGGGAAGTACTTCATCAATCAATACTGTATTGTTTTAGCTTACTTTCAGAAAAAATAAACATGTACATTTGAGCAAAAATGTATTTTTTGTAGTGAACTTTTTGTAGTGCAACTTTTTGTAGTGCAACTTTTTTAGACAAAATGGTCAAATATTGAGCTAAAACCTCCCAGACAGGCATTTTCTTACTGATTTAAGCGTGGTGGACTGAAAATAAAGTGAATTTAAGAATGGTCCAAAAATGCACATGAAGGTAAGACTATAGCCTTACCTATTTTGGTGATTTTGGTGAAAAAATCCAAGGTGAATTTTATGCTTCATTTTAATGGGAAGTACTTCATCAATCAATACTGTATTGTTTTAACTTACTTTCAGAAAAAATAAACATGTAAATATTAGGAAAAATGTATTTTTTGTAGTGACCTTTTTTTAGTGCAACTTTTTTTTAGACAAAATGGTCAAATATTGAGCTAAAACCTCCCAGACAGGCATTTTCTTACTGATTTAAGCGTGGTGGACTGAAAATAAAGTGAATTTAAGAATGGTCCAAAAATGCACATGAAGGTAAGACTATAGCCTTACCTATTTTGGTGATTTTGGTGAAAAAATCCAAGGTGAATTTTATGCTTCATTTTAATGGGAAGTACTTCATCAATCAATACTGTATTGTTTTAACTTACTTTCAGAAAAAATAAACATGTAAATATTAGGAAAAATGTATTTTTTGTAGTGACCTTTTTTTAGTGCAACTTTTTTTTAGACAAAATGGTCAAATATTGAGCTAAAACCTCCCAGACAGGCATTTTCTTACTGATTTAAGCGTGGTGGACTGAAAATAAAGTGAATTTAAGAATGGTCCAAAAATGCACATGAAGGTAAGACTATAGCCTTACCTATTTTGGTGATTTTGGTGAAAAAATCCAAGGTGAATTTTATGCTTCATTTTAATGGGAAGTACTTCATCAATCAATACTGTATTGTTTTAGCTTACTTTCAGAAAAAATAAACATGTACATTTGAGCAAAAATGTATTTTTTGTAGTGAACTTTTTGTAGTGCAACTTTTTGTAGTGCAACTTTTTTAGACAAAATGGTCAAATATTGAGCTAAAACCTCCCAGACAGGCATTTTCTTACTGATTTAAGCGTGGTGGACTGAAAATAAAGTGAATTTAAGAATGGTCCAAAAATGCACATGAAGGTAAGACTATAGCCTTACCTATTTTGGTGATTTTGGTGAAAAAATCCAAGGTGAATTTTATGCTTCATTTTAATGGGAAGTACTTCATCAATCAATACTGTATTGTTTTAACTTACTTTCAGAAAAAATAAACATGTAAATATTAGGAAAAATGTATTTTTTGTAGTGACCTTTTTTTAGTGCAACTTTTTTTTAGACAAAATGGTCAAATATTGAGCTAAAACCTCCCAGACAGGCATTTTCTTACTGATTTAAGCGTGGTGGACTGAAAATAAAGTGAATTTAAGAATGGTCCAAAAATGCACATGAAGGTAAGACTATAGCCTTACCTATTTTGGTGATTTTGGTGAAAAAATCCAAGGTGAATTTTATGCTTCATTTTAATGGGAAGTACTTCATCAATCAATACTGTATTGTTTTAACTTACTTTCAGAAAAAATAAACATGTAAATATTAGGAAAAATGTATTTTTTGTAGTGACCTTTTTTTAGTGCAACTTTTTTTTAGACAAAATGGTCAAATATTGAGCTAAAACCTCCCAGACAGGCATTTTCTTACTGATTTAAGCGTGGTGGACTGAAAATAAAGTGAATTTAAGAATGGTCCAAAAATGCACATGAAGGTAAGACTATAGCCTTACCTATTTTGGTGATTTTGGTGAAAAAATCCAAGGTGAATTTTATGCTTCATTTTAATGGGAAGTACTTCATCAATCAATACTGTATTGTTTTAACTTACTTTCAGAAAAAATAAACATGTAAATATTAGGAAAAATGTATTTTTTGTAGTGACCTTTTTTTAGTGCAACTTTTTTTTAGACAAAATGGTCAAATATTGAGCTAAAACCTCCCAGACAGGCATTTTCTTACTGATTTAAGCGTGGTGGACTGAAAATAAAGTGAATTTAAGAATGGTCCAAAAATGCACATGAAGGTAAGACTATAGCCTTACCTATTTTGGTGATTTTGGTGAAAAAATCCAAGGTGAATTTTATGCTTCATTTTAATGGGAAGTACTTCATCAATCAATACTGTATTGTTTTAACTTACTTTCAGAAAAAATAAACATGTAAATATTAGGAAAAATGTATTTTTTGTAGTGACCTTTTTTTAGTGCAACTTTTTTTTAGACAAAATGGTCAAATATTGAGCTAAAACCTCCCAGACAGGCATTTTCTTACTGATTTAAGCGTGGTGGACTGAAAATAAAGTGAATTTAAGAATGGTCCAAAAATGCACATGAAGGTAAGACTATAGCCTTACCTATTTTGGTGATTTTGGTGAAAAAATCCAAGGTGAATTTTATGCTTCATTTTAATGGGAAGTACTTCATCAATCAATACTGTATTGTTTTAACTTACTTTCAGAAAAAATAAACATGTAAATATTAGGAAAAATGTATTTTTTGTAGTGACCTTTTTTTAGTGCAACTTTTTTTTAGACAAAATGGTCAAATATTGAGCTAAAACCTCCCAGACAGGCATTTTCTTACTGATTTAAGCGTGGTGGACTGAAAATAAAGTGAATTTAAGAATGGTCCAAAAATGCACATGAAGGTAAGACTATAGCCTTACCTATTTTGGTGATTTTGGTGAAAAAATCCAAGGTGAATTTTATGCTTCATTTTAATGGGAAGTACTTCATCAATCAATACTGTATTGTTTTAGCTTACTTTCAGAAAAAATAAACATGTACATTTGAGCAAAAATGTATTTTTTGTAGTGAACTTTTTGTAGTGCAACTTTTTGTAGTGCAACTTTTTTAGACAAAATGGTCAAATATTGTGCTAAAACCTCCCAGACAGGCATTTTCTTACTGATTTAAGCGTGGTGGACTGAAAATAAAGTGAATTTAAGAATGGTCCAAAAATGCACATGAAGGTAAGACTATAGCCTTACCTATTTTGGTGATTTTGATGAAAAAATCCAAGGTGAATTTTATGCTTCATTTTAATGGGAAGTACTTCATCAATCAATACTGTATTGTTTTAACTTACTTTCAGAAAAAATAAACATGTAAATATTAGGAAAAATGTATTTTTTGTAGTGACCTTTTTTTAGTGCAACTTTTTTTTAGACAAAATGGTCAAATATTGAGCTAAAACCTCCCAGACAGGCATTTTCTTACTGATTTAAGCGTGGTGGACTGAAAATAAAGTGAATTTAAGAATGGTCCAAAAATGCACATGAAGGTAAGACTATAGCCTTACCTATTTTGGTGATTTTGGTGAAAAAATCCAAGGTGAATTTTATGCTTCATTTTAATGGGAAGTACTTCATCAATCAATACTGTATTGTTTTAGCTTACTTTCAGAAAAAATAAACATGTACATTTGAGCAAAAATGTATTTTTTGTAGTGAACTTTTTGTAGTGCAACTTTTTGTAGTGCAACTTTTTTAGACAAAATGGTCAAATATTGTGCTAAAACCTCCCAGACAGGCATTTTCTTACTGATTTAAGCGTGGTGGACTGAAAATAAAGTGAATTTAAGAATGGTCCAAAAATGCACATGAAGGTAAGACTATAGCCTTACCTATTTTGGTGATTTTGATGAAAAAATCCAAGGTGAATTTTATGCTTCATTTTAATGGGAAGTACTTCATCAATCAATACTGTATTGTTTTAACTTACTTTCAGAAAAAATAAACATGTAAATATTAGGAAAAATGTATTTTTTGTAGTGACCTTTTTTTAGTGCAACTTTTTTTTAGACAAAATGGTCAAATATTGAGCTAAAACCTCCCAGACAGGCATTTTCTTACTGATTTAAGCGTGGTGGACTGAAAATAAAGTGAATTTAAGAATGGTCCAAAAATGCACATGAAGGTAAGACTATAGCCTTACCTATTTTGGTGATTTTGGTGAAAAAATCCAAGGTGAATTTTATGCTTCATTTTAATGGGAAGTACTTCATCAATCAATACTGTATTGTTTTAGCTTACTTTCAGAAAAAATAAACATGTACATTTGAGCAAAAATGTATTTTTTGTAGTGAACTTTTTGTAGTGCAACTTTTTGTAGTGCAACTTTTTTAGACAAAATGGTCAAATATTGTGCTAAAACCTCCCAGACAGGCATTTTCTTACTGATTTAAGCGTGGTGGACTGAAAATAAAGTGAATTTAAGAATGGTCCAAAAATGCACATGAAGGTAAGACTATAGCCTTACCTATTTTGGTGATTTTGATGAAAAAATCCAAGGTGAATTTTATGCTTCATTTTAATGGGAAGTACTTCATCAATCAATACTGTATTGTTTTAACTTACTTTCAGAAAAAATAAACATGTAAATATTAGGAAAAATGTATTTTTTGTAGTGACCTTTTTTTAGTGCAACTTTTTTTTAGACAAAATGGTCAAATATTGAGCTAAAACCTCCCAGACAGGCATTTTCTTACTGATTTAAGCGTGGTGGACTGAAAATAAAGTGAATTTAAGAATGGTCCAAAAATGCACATGAAGGTAAGACTATAGCCTTACCTATTTTGGTGATTTTGGTGAAAAAATCCAAGGTGAATTTTATGCTTCATTTTAATGGGAAGTACTTCATCAATCAATACTGTATTGTTTTAGCTTACTTTCAGAAAAAATAAACATGTACATTTGAGCAAAAATGTATTTTTTGTAGTGAACTTTTTGTAGTGCAACTTTTTGTAGTGCAACTTTTTTAGACAAAATGGTCAAATATTGTGCTAAAACCTCCCAGACAGGCATTTTCTTACTGATTTAAGCGTGGTGGACTGAAAATAAAGTGAATTTAAGAATGGTCCAAAAATGCACATGAAGGTAAGACTATAGCCTTACCTATTTTGGTGATTTTGATGAAAAAATCCAAGGTGAATTTTATGCTTCATTTTAATGGGAAGTACTTCATCAATCAATACTGTATTGTTTTAACTTACTTTCAGAAAAAATAAACATGTAAATATTAGGAAAAATGTATTTTTTGTAGTGACCTTTTTGTAGTGCAACTTTTTGTAGTGCAACTTTTTTAGACAAAATGGTCAAATATTGTGCTAAAACCTCCCAGACAGGCATTTTCTTACTGATTTAAGCGTGGTGGACTGAAAATAAAGTGAATTTAAGAATGGTCCAAAAATGCACATGAAGGTAAGACTATAGCCTTACCTATTTTGGTGATTTTGATGAAAAAATCCAAGGTGAATTTTATGCTTCATTTTAATGGGAAGTACTTCATCAATCAATACTGTATTGTTTTAACTTACTTTCAGAAAAAATAAACATGTAAATATTAGGAAAAATGTATTTTTTGTAGTGACCTTTTTTTAGTGCAACTTTTTTTTAGACAAAATGGTCAAATATTGAGCTAAAACCTCCCAGACAGGCATTTTCTTACTGATTTAAGCGTGGTGGACTGAAAATAAAGTGAATTTAAGAATGGTCCAAAAATGCACATGAAGGTAAGACTATAGCCTTACCTATTTTGGTGATTTTGGTGAAAAAATCCAAGGTGAATTTTATGCTTCATTTTAATGGGAAGTACTTCATCAATCAATACTGTATTGTTTTAGCTTACTTTCAGAAAAAATAAACATGTACATTTGAGCAAAAATGTATTTTTTGTAGTGAACTTTTTGTAGTGCAACTTTTTGTAGTGCAACTTTTTTAGACAAAATGGTCAAATATTGTGCTAAAACCTCCCAGACAGGCATTTTCTTACTGATTTAAGCGTGGTGGACTGAAAATAAAGTGAATTTAAGAATGGTCCAAAAATGCACATGAAGGTAAGACTATAGCCTTACCTATTTTGGTGATTTTGATGAAAAAATCCAAGGTGAATTTTATGCTTCATTTTAATGGGAAGTACTTCATCAATCAATACTGTATTGTTTTAACTTACTTTCAGAAAAAATAAACATGTAAATATTAGGAAAAATGTATTTTTTGTAGTGACCTTTTTTTAGTGCAACTTTTTTTTAGACAAAATGGTCAAATATTGAGCTAAAACCTCCCAGACAGGCATTTTCTTACTGATTTAAGCGTGGTGGACTGAAAATAAAGTGAATTTAAGAATGGTCCAAAAATGCACATGAAGGTAAGACTATAGCCTTACCTATTTTGGTGATTTTGGTGAAAAAATCCAAGGTGAATTTTATGCTTCATTTTAATGGGAAGTACTTCATCAATCAATACTGTATTGTTTTAGCTTACTTTCAGAAAAAATAAACATGTACATTTGAGCAAAAATGTATTTTTTGTAGTGAACTTTTTGTAGTGCAACTTTTTGTAGTGCAACTTTTTTAGACAAAATGGTCAAATATTGTGCTAAAACCTCCCAGACAGGCATTTTCTTACTGATTTAAGCGTGGTGGACTGAAAATAAAGTGAATTTAAGAATGGTCCAAAAATGCACATGAAGGTAAGACTATAGCCTTACCTATTTTGGTGATTTTGATGAAAAAATCCAAGGTGAATTTTATGCTTCATTTTAATGGGAAGTACTTCATCAATCAATACTGTATTGTTTTAACTTACTTTCAGAAAAAATAAACATGTAAATATTAGGAAAAATGTATTTTTTGTAGTGACCTTTTTGTAGTGCAACTTTTTGTAGTGCAACTTTTTTAGACAAAATGGTCAAATATTGTGCTAAAACCTCCCAGACAGGCATTTTCTTACTGATTTAAGCGTGGTGGACTGAAAATAAAGTGAATTTAAGAATGGTCCAAAAATGCACATGAAGGTAAGACTATAGCCTTACCTATTTTGGTGATTTTGATGAAAAAATCCAAGGTGAATTTTATGCTTCATTTTAATGGGAAGTACTTCATCAATCAATACTGTATTGTTTTAACTTACTTTCAGAAAAAATAAACATGTAAATATTAGGAAAAATGTATTTTTTGTAGTGACCTTTTTTTAGTGCAACTTTTTTTTAGACAAAATGGTCAAATATTGAGCTAAAACCTCCCAGACAGGCATTTTCTTACTGATTTAAGCGTGGTGGACTGAAAATAAAGTGAATTTAAGAATGGTCCAAAAATGCACATGAAGGTAAGACTATAGCCTTACCTATTTTGGTGATTTTGGTGAAAAAATCCAAGGTGAATTTTATGCTTCATTTTAATGGGAAGTACTTCATCAATCAATACTGTATTGTTTTAGCTTACTTTCAGAAAAAATAAACATGTACATTTGAGCAAAAATGTATTTTTTGTAGTGAACTTTTTGTAGTGCAACTTTTTGTAGTGCAACTTTTTTAGACAAAATGGTCAAATATTGTGCTAAAACCTCCCAGACAGGCATTTTCTTACTGATTTAAGCGTGGTGGACTGAAAATAAAGTGAATTTAAGAATGGTCCAAAAATGCACATGAAGGTAAGACTATAGCCTTACCTATTTTGGTGATTTTGATGAAAAAATCCAAGGTGAATTTTATGCTTCATTTTAATGGGAAGTACTTCATCAATCAATACTGTATTGTTTTAACTTACTTTCAGAAAAAATAAACATGTAAATATTAGGAAAAATGTATTTTTTGTAGTGACCTTTTTTTAGTGCAACTTTTTTTTAGACAAAATGGTCAAATATTGAGCTAAAACCTCCCAGACAGGCATTTTCTTACTGATTTAAGCGTGGTGGACTGAAAATAAAGTGAATTTAAGAATGGTCCAAAAATGCACATGAAGGTAAGACTATAGCCTTACCTATTTTGGTGATTTTGGTGAAAAAATCCAAGGTGAATTTTATGCTTCATTTTAATGGGAAGTACTTCATCAATCAATACTGTATTGTTTTAGCTTACTTTCAGAAAAAATAAACATGTACATTTGAGCAAAAATGTATTTTTTGTAGTGAACTTTTTGTAGTGCAACTTTTTGTAGTGCAACTTTTTTAGACAAAATGGTCAAATATTGTGCTAAAACCTCCCAGACAGGCATTTTCTTACTGATTTAAGCGTGGTGGACTGAAAATAAAGTGAATTTAAGAATGGTCCAAAAATGCACATGAAGGTAAGACTATAGCCTTACCTATTTTGGTGATTTTGATGAAAAAATCCAAGGTGAATTTTATGCTTCATTTTAATGGGAAGTACTTCATCAATCAATACTGTATTGTTTTAACTTACTTTCAGAAAAAATAAACATGTAAATATTAGGAAAAATGTATTTTTTGTAGTGACCTTTTTTTAGTGCAACTTTTTTTTAGACAAAATGGTCAAATATTGAGCTAAAACCTCCCAGACAGGCATTTTCTTACTGATTTAAGCGTGGTGGACTGAAAATAAAGTGAATTTAAGAATGGTCCAAAAATGCACATGAAGGTAAGACTATAGCCTTACCTATTTTGGTGATTTTGGTGAAAAAATCCAAGGTGAATTTTATGCTTCATTTTAATGGGAAGTACTTCATCAATCAATACTGTATTGTTTTAGCTTACTTTCAGAAAAAATAAACATGTACATTTGAGCAAAAATGTATTTTTTGTAGTGAACTTTTTGTAGTGCAACTTTTTGTAGTGCAACTTTTTTAGACAAAATGGTCAAATATTGTGCTAAAACCTCCCAGACAGGCATTTTCTTACTGATTTAAGCGTGGTGGACTGAAAATAAAGTGAATTTAAGAATGGTCCAAAAATGCACATGAAGGTAAGACTATAGCCTTACCTATTTTGGTGATTTTGATGAAAAAATCCAAGGTGAATTTTATGCTTCATTTTAATGGGAAGTACTTCATCAATCAATACTGTATTGTTTTAACTTACTTTCAGAAAAAATAAACATGTAAATATTAGGAAAAATGTATTTTTTGTAGTGACCTTTTTTTAGTGCAACTTTTTTTTAGACAAAATGGTCAAATATTGAGCTAAAACCTCCCAGACAGGCATTTTCTTACTGATTTAAGCGTGGTGGACTGAAAATAAAGTGAATTTAAGAATGGTCCAAAAATGCACATGAAGGTAAGACTATAGCCTTACCTATTTTGGTGATTTTGGTGAAAAAATCCAAGGTGAATTTTATGCTTCATTTTAATGGGAAGTACTTCATCAATCAATACTGTATTGTTTTAGCTTACTTTCAGAAAAAATAAACATGTACATTTGAGCAAAAATGTATTTTTTGTAGTGAACTTTTTGTAGTGCAACTTTTTGTAGTGCAACTTTTTTAGACAAAATGGTCAAATATTGTGCTAAAACCTCCCAGACAGGCATTTTCTTACTGATTTAAGCGTGGTGGACTGAAAATAAAGTGAATTTAAGAATGGTCCAAAAATGCACATGAAGGTAAGACTATAGCCTTACCTATTTTGGTGATTTTGATGAAAAAATCCAAGGTGAATTTTATGCTTCATTTTAATGGGAAGTACTTCATCAATCAATACTGTATTGTTTTAACTTACTTTCAGAAAAAATAAACATGTAAATATTAGGAAAAATGTATTTTTTGTAGTGACCTTTTTTTAGTGCAACTTTTTTTTAGACAAAATGGTCAAATATTGAGCTAAAACCTCCCAGACAGGCATTTTCTTACTGATTTAAGCGTGGTGGACTGAAAATAAAGTGAATTTAAGAATGGTCCAAAAATGCACATGAAGGTAAGACTATAGCCTTACCTATTTTGGTGATTTTGGTGAAAAAATCCAAGGTGAATTTTATGCTTCATTTTAATGGGAAGTACTTCATCAATCAATACTGTATTGTTTTAGCTTACTTTCAGAAAAAATAAACATGTACATTTGAGCAAAAATGTATTTTTTGTAGTGAACTTTTTGTAGTGCAACTTTTTGTAGTGCAACTTTTTTAGACAAAATGGTCAAATATTGTGCTAAAACCTCCCAGACAGGCATTTTCTTACTGATTTAAGCGTGGTGGACTGAAAATAAAGTGAATTTAAG
The DNA here is from genome assembly GCF_030463535.1 of Salminus brasiliensis. Classification (NCBI taxonomy): domain Eukaryota; kingdom Metazoa; phylum Chordata; class Actinopteri; order Characiformes; family Bryconidae; genus Salminus; species Salminus brasiliensis. The sequence goes on from NC_132901.1 coordinate 229,750, forward strand.
AATGGTCCAAAAATGCACATGAAGGTAAGACTATAGCCTTACCTATTTTGGTGATTTTGATGAAAAAATCCAAGGTGAATTTTATGCTTCATTTTAATGGGAAGTACTTCATCAATCAATACTGTATTGTTTTAACTTACTTTCAGAAAAAATAAACATGTAAATATTAGGAAAAATGTATTTTTTGTAGTGACCTTTTTTTAGTGCAACTTTTTTTTAGACAAAATGGTCAAATATTGAGCTAAAACCTCCCAGACAGGCATTTTCTTACTGATTTAAGCGTGGTGGACTGAAAATAAAGTGAATTTAAGAATGGTCCAAAAATGCACATGAAGGTAAGACTATAGCCTTACCTATTTTGGTGATTTTGGTGAAAAAATCCAAGGTGAATTTTATGCTTCATTTTAATGGGAAGTACTTCATCAATCAATACTGTATTGTTTTAGCTTACTTTCAGAAAAAATAAACATGTAAATATTAGGAAAAATGTATTTTTTGTAGTGACCTTTTTTTAGTGCAACTTTTTTTTAGACAAAATGGTCAAATATTGAGCTAAAACCTCCCAGACAGGCATTTTCTTACTGATTTAAGCGTGGTGGACTGAAAATAAAGTGAATTTAAGAATGGTCCAAAAATGCACATGAAGGTAAGACTATAGCCTTACCTATTTTGGTGATTTTGGTGAAAAAATCCAAGGTGAATTTTATGCTTCATTTTAATGGGAAGTACTTCATCAATCAATACTGTATTGTTTTAGCTTACTTTCAGAAAAAATAAACATGTACATTTGAGCAAAAATGTATTTTTTGTAGTGAACTTTTTGTAGTGCAACTTTTTGTAGTGCAACTTTTTTAGACAAAATGGTCAAATATTGAGCTAAAACCTCCCAGACAGGCATTTTCTTACTGATTTAAGCGTGGTGGACTGAAAATAAAGTGAATTTAAGAATGGTCCAAAAATGCACATGAAGGTAAGACTATAGCCTTACCTATTTTGGTGATTTTGGTGAAAAAATCCAAGGTGAATTTTATGCTTCATTTTAATGGGAAGTACTTCATCAATCAATACTGTATTGTTTTAGCTTACTTTCAGAAAAAATAAACATGTACATTTGAGCAAAAATGTATTTTTTGTAGTGACCTTTTTTTAATTCAACTTTTTTTTAGACAAAATGGTCAAATATTTAGCTAAAACCTCCCAGACAGGCATTTTCTTACTGATTTAAGCGTGGTGGACTGAAAATAAAGTGAATTTAAGAATGGTCCAAAAATGCACATGAAGGTAAGACTATAGCCTTACCTATTTTGGTGATTTTGGTGAAAAAATCCAAGGTGAATTTTATGCTTCATTTTAATGGGAAGTACTTCATCAATCAATACTGTATTGTTTTAGCTTACTTTCAGAAAAAATAAACATGTAAATATTAGGAAAAATGTATTTTTTGTAGTGACCTTTTTTTAGTGCAACTTTTTTTTAGACAAAATGGTCAAATATTGAGCTAAAACCTCCCAGACAGGCATTTTCTTACTGATTTAAGCGTGGTGGACTGAAAATAAAGTGAATTTAAGAATGGTCCAAAAATGCACATGAAGGTAAGACTATAGCCTTACCTATTTTGGTGATTTTGGTGAAAAAATCCAAGGTGAATTTTATGCTTCATTTTAATGGGAAGTACTTCATCAATCAATACTGTATTGTTTTAGCTTACTTTCAGAAAAAATAAACATGTACATTTGAGCAAAAATGTATTTTTTGTAGTGAACTTTTTGTAGTGCAACTTTTTGTAGTGCAACTTTTTTAGACAAAATGGTCAAATATTGAGCTAAAACCTCCCAGACAGGCATTTTCTTACTGATTTAAGCGTGGTGGACTGAAAATAAAGTGAATTTAAGAATGGTCCAAAAATGCACATGAAGGTAAGACTATAGCCTTACCTATTTTGGTGATTTTGGTGAAAAAATCCAAGGTGAATTTTATGCTTCATTTTAATGGGAAGTACTTCATCAATCAATACTGTATTGTTTTAGCTTACTTTCAGAAAAAATAAACATGTACATTTGAGCAAAAATGTATTTTTTGTAGTGACCTTTTTTTAATGCAACTTTTTTTTAGACAAAATGGTCAAATATTGAGCTAAAACCTCCCAGACAGGCATTTTCTTACTGATTTAAGCGTGGTGGACTGAAAATAAAGTGAATTTAAGAATGGTCCAAAAATGCACATGAAGGTAAGACTATAGCCTTACCTATTTTGGTGATTTTGGTGAAAAAATCCAAGGTGAATTTTATGCTTCATTTTAATGGGAAGTACTTCATCAATCAATACTGTATTGTTTTAACTTACTTTCAGAAAAAATAAACATGTAAATATTTGGAAAAATGTATTTTTTGTAGTGACCTTTATTTAGTGCAACTTTTTTTTAGACAAAATGGTCAAATATTGAGCTAAAACCTCCCAGACAGGCATTTTCTTACTGATTTAAGCGTGGTGGACTGAAAATAAAGTGAATTTAAGAATGGTCCAAAAATGCACATGAAGGTAAGACTATAGCCTTACCTATTTTGGTGAAACAATCCAAGGTGAATTTTATGCTTCATTTTAATGGGAAGTACTTCATCAATCAATACTGTATTGTTTTAACTTACTTTCAGAAAAAATAAACATGTACATTTGAGCTAAAATGTATTTTTTGTAGTGAACTTTTTGTAGTGCAACTTTTTTAGACAAAATGGTCAAATATTGAGCTAAAACCTCCCAGACAGGCATTTTCTTACTGATTTAAGCGTGGTGGACTGAAAATAAAGTGAATTTAAGAATGGTCCAAAAATGCACATGAAGGTAAGACTATAGCCTTACCTATTTTGGTGATTTTGGTGAAAAAATCAAGGTGAATTTTATGCTTCATTTTAATGGGAAATACTACATCAATTCTCATTCTCGAACCCTGAAGTTGAGGCTCCTTAAGTACACCCAGTCCCAGGTGAAACACATGAACCGAACACACATGAATGTAAACAAACATGAACCGAATCACTGAACCCAACACATGAACACAAATGAGGGGGAAGTCCTTATTTCAGCCTTTGGGCGGTGGCTTAGAATCGCCCTAGGAGAGGGCGCGATAACGAGGGGCTGACAGACAAAATGGTCAAATATTGAGCTAAAACCTCCCAGACAGGCATTTTCTTACTGATTTAAGCGTGGTGGACTGAAAATAAAGTGAATTTAAGAATGGTCCAAAAATGCACATGAAGGTAAGACTATAGCCTTACCTATTTTGGTGAAACAATCCAAGGTGAATTTTATGCTTCATTTTAATGGGAAGTACTTCATCAATCAATACTGTATTGTTTTAGCTTACTTTCAGAAAAAATAAACATGTACATTTGAGCAAAAATGTATTTTTTGTAGTGAACTTTTTGTAGTGCAACTTTTTGTAGTGCAACTTTTTTAGACAAAATGGTCAAATATTGAGCTAAAACCTCCCAGACAGGCATTTTCTTACTGATTTAAGCGTGGTGGACTGAAAATAAAGTGAATTTAAGAATGGTCCAAAAATGCACATGAAGGTAAGACTATAGCCTTACCTATTTTGGTGATTTTGGTGAAAAAATCCAAGGTGAATTTTAAGCTTCATTTTAATATGATATACTACATCAATCAATACTGTATTGTTTTAGCTTACTTTCAGAAACAATAATCATGTAAAAATTAGGAAAAATGTATTTTTTGTAGTGACCTTTTTGTGCTGTCAATTTATTTAGACAAAATGGTCAAATATTGAGCTAAAACCTCCCAGACAGGCATTTTCTTACTGATTTAAGCGTGGTGGACTGAAAATAAAGTGAATTTAAGAATGGTCCAAAAATGCACATGAAGGTAAGACTATAGCCTTACCTATTTTGGTGATTTTGGTGAAAAAATCCAAGGTGAATTTTATGCTTCATTTTAATGGGAAGTACTTCATCAATCAATACTGTATTGTTTTAGCTTACTTTCAGAAAAAATAAACATGTACATTTGAGCAAAAATGTATTTTTTGTAGTGAACTTTTTGTAGTGCAACTTTTTGTAGTGCAACTTTTTTAGACAAAATGGTCAAATATTGAGCTAAAACCTCCCAGACAGGCATTTTCTTACTGATTTAAGCGTGGTGGACTGAAAATAAAGTGAATTTAAGAATGGTCCAAAAATGCACATGAAGGTAAGACTATAGCCTTACCTATTTTGGTGATTTTGGTGAAAAAATCAAGGTGAATTTTATGCTTCATTTTAATGGGAAATACTACATCAATTCTCATTCTCGAACCCTGAAGTTGAGGCTCCTTAAGTACACCCAGTCCCAGGTGAAACACATGAACCGAACACACATGAATGTAAACAAACATGAACCGAATCACTGAACCCAACACATGAACACAAATGAGGGGGAAGTCCTTATTTCAGCCTTTGGGCGGTGGCTTAGAATCGCCCTAGGAGAGGGCGCGATAACGAGGGGCTGACAGACAAAATGGTCAAATATTGAGCTAAAACCTCCCAGACAGGCATTTTCTTACTGATTTAAGCGTGGTGGACTGAAAATAAAGTGAATTTAAGAATGGTCCAAAAATGCACATGAAGGTAAGACTATAGCCTTACCTATTTTGGTGATTTTGATGAAAAAATCCAAGGTGAATTTTATGCTTCATTTTAATGGGAAGTACTTCATCAATCAATACTGTATTGTTTTAGCTTACTTTCAGAAACAATAATCATGTAAAAATTAGGAAAAATGTATTTTTTGTAGTGACCTTTTTGTGCTGTCAATTTATTTAGACAAAATGGTCAAATATTGAGCTAAAACCTCCCAGACAGGCATTTTCTTACTGATTTAAGCGTGGTGGACTGAAAATAAAGTGAATTTAAGAATGGTCCAAAAATGCACATGAAGGTAAGACTATAGCCTTACCTATTTTGGTGATTTTAGTGAAAAAATCCAAGGTGAATTTTATGCTTCATTTTAATGGGAAGTACTTCATCAATCAATACTGTATTGTTTTAGCTTACTTTCAGAAAAAATAAACATGTACATTTGAGCAAAAATGTATTTTTTGTAGTGACCTTTTTGTGCTGTCAATTTATTTAGACAAAATGGTCAAATATTGAGCTAAAACAGATGACAAATGAAAATAACGAGCCAGGTTTAATTAAAGTTGGTGAACACGTACATCATTTCTTTATATGCAAGTTTTATTGATTTGTCGTTTTACGTATAGTTCAACTTTAACAACCGGTCAGCAGGAATGAAAGTCCATGGTGCGCGCACACACCCACAGCTTCAGGTGAAATGATTATCATACCAGTTCAAACCCCACCCCTTTCTTCAGTGTATACACACCTAACAGCATCCTGACACATTACATCATTAAATACATTCATCGTATTAAAACACCACCGGTCATCCCCTCAGTGCTGCCCACCAAGAGGAGTGAAATGTAAACTTGCGGATTACATTCAAGCAGAAGTTCAAGTTTTAAACGGATTTCTTCATTCCACGTTCTTTACTTTAGATTCTAGAAAATTTGGCAGTTGAGCAAGACAATCACCTTCTTCTCCACTTCCCAACTCCCATTTCCCTTTATCCAACATCCATCCATTCATCCAACGTGAGCTAGAACTCCAGAAAAAGGCTCAGAAAAAAAGAAGCAAAAAAAGTCCCAGGTGTTCACTTTGGACCTCCACTCAGTCCCAAAACCTTCAGCATCTACAAGAACACCTTCTCACTTCAGGGTTCCCTCTCTCCAGCTTCACAGGCTCCACAGGTTCCACAGATCCCATCCAAAACAAGCCCTCCAACTGACTCCAGCTTCTCGGTTCCACGTCACCAGGAGGTGAAGAAGGGTCTTTTGCAGTGGAAGGTTTGGGTGAAGGCATTGCCAAGCTGAACCACCCGTCCCTGGCCGCCTCCCCGGCTGCGCTCCACCACCACCCGCGGCATCTGGACCAGCTGGATCGGGCTCTTCCCGTCCTTCAGAGCCTGGGTCAGGTTCAGGATCTGCGGGTGGTGAAGTTCAGAGAAGGTTTACAAAACCAAAACTGCTGAGCATCGACACATAACCATTTAAAATGAGTGAGCATTAGCGTCGCTAATATTAACACAGCTAATAGGTTAGCTTCTGGAATAATAATAATAATAATAAAACGATAACATTTATTAATTATTTTTTCCTGAGAGCTTCATACTGGATATTAATGCTGTTAGAGCTTCATACTGGATATTAATGCCATTAGAGCTTCATACTGGATATTAATGCTGTTAGAGCTTCATACTGGATATTAATGCTGTTAGAGCTTCATACTGGATATTAATGATATTAGAACTTCATACTGGATATTAATGTTTTTAGAGCTTCATACTGGATATTAATGCTGTTAGAGCTTCATACTGGATATTAATGTAATTAGAGCTTCATACTGGATATGAATGTCATTAGAGCTTCATACTGGATATGAATGTTGTTAGAGCTTCATACTGGATATGAATGTTGTTAGAGCTTCATACTGGATATGAATGTTGTTAGAGCTTCATACTGGATATTAATGTAATTAGAGCTTCATACTGGATATTAATGCTGTTAGAGCTTCATACTGGATATTAATGCTATTAGAGCTTCATACTGGATATTAATGCTGTTAGAGCTTCATACTGGATATTAATGTAATTAGAGCTTCATACTGGATATTAATGCTGTTAGAGCTTCATACTGGATATTAATGCTGTTAGAGCTTCATACTGGATATTAATGTTATTAGAGCTTCATACTGGATATTAATGCTGTTAGAGCTTCATACTGGATATTAATGTAATTAGAGCTTCATACTGGATATTAATATTATTAGAACTTCATACTGGATATGGTCCGTCAGTTCCACACTCACCTGTCCTCTCATAACAGACATCTGCTTCTCAAACATGGTTTTGTCGAAACCCTTATCCGTCTAAAACAAAGATGATTAAAGCAGTGAAAATCAGAACAGAAATCATTTGCATATCTCAGTGAGTGCGTTACTGGGTTGGGTGCTTTACGGGGTGGTCTATTTTTAGATCTGTCTCCACCCTGCGAGCGACTGCAATCAGGCGCACCTTAAAGAGCTCATAGAGGTCCTCACAGAGGTCCTGTACGAAGTTCATGTCAGAGATTCGGGAAAGAACCAGGTCTCGGGTCTCCTGGGAGAACGGCTCTTTGGCCTGCGGAAGCCACGCCCAGTGGAATGGGTCTGAGAGAGAGAGAGAGAGAGAGAGGCAGAGAGAGAGAGAGAGAGAGAGAGAGAGAGAGAGAGAGAGAGAGAGAGAGACAGAGAGAGACAGAGACAGAGAGAGAGAGACAGAGAGAGAGACAGTTTACTACTTATTTATAAGTAGAGTTTGTTGTACATCTGTGATGACCGATTGGTCTGACTGTGTGTGTGTGTGTGTGTGTGTGTGTGAGAGAGACTCACATGCTCTCCATTCGTCCGGGTGTTTAAAGGGGAAGGCCAGGCCGTTATCGATCGCTGCAATCTGAATCGCACAGTCTTTGGGTTCACTCCATTCACTCTCCTAAAGACACACACACACACACACACACACACACACACACACACACACACACACACACACACACAGTACTGTGTGTATGACTGCACAGTCAGAAGATCTTTCTGTGAGGAGCACAGAAAGAGCTTCAGACGTCTGCTTCACTTCACCTCCACTGTAAAACTCCAGCTCTGACTGGGGGAGGTTATCTAGAACCCAGCGTTTCCACCAACCCCCCCTCCCCCACTCTGCCGGACTCCAGAGAGGAATACCAGTCAGAGGAAAACTCCCAGTACCTCCTGTACCTTCTCAGACTGTTCTCCATCTCCTGCCTTCTCATATTTGATCAGCCAGTTATCGTTCCCTCTGTCTGCACAGAAAAACAATAGATACATTATATATATATACATATACACACACACACACACACACACACACACATACACACACACATACATACCTGTATTTCTGATGACATAGTCCAGAACAACAAGCCTTTCAAACTGCGACTGGAGCTGCTTCCTCATGTTCTCTGGAAGAGGCTCTGCCTCAAACTTCCTCAGCCAATAATCTGCCTCATGATAGCCTTCCACAAACAGCTGGAAAGACCCAACCTACACAGAGAGAGAGAGAGAGAGAGAGAGAGAGAGAGAGAAATAGAGAGAGCTCTATAATGCTCTATAATGATCATATGAGCCACACACTCATTCTGACAGACTGTAATACACTACAGGAAGCGTAGGGGGCGCTCTATAATGCTCTATAATGCTCATATGATCCACACGCTCATTCTGACAGACTGTAATACACTACAGGAAGCGTAGGGGGCGCTCTATAATGCTCTATAATGATCATATGATCCACACGCTCATTCTGACAGACTGTAATACACTACAGGAAGCGTAGGGGGCGCTCTATAATGCTCTATAATGATCATATGATCCACACACTCATTCTGACAGACTGTAATACACTACAGGAAGCGTAGGGGGCGCTCTATAATGCTCTATAATGATCATATGATCCACACGCTCATTCTGACAGACTGTAATACTCTACAGGAAGTGTAGGGGGCGCTCTATAATGCTCTATAATGATCATATGACCCACACGCTCACTCTGACAGACTGTAAGACACTACAGGAAGCGTAGGGGGCGCTCTATAATGCTCTATAATGATCATATGAGCCACACACTCATTCTGACAGACTGTAATACACTACAGGAAGCGTAGGGGGCGCTCTATAATGCTCTATAATGATCATATGATCCACACGCTCATTCTGACAGACTGTAATACACTACAGGAAGCGTAGGGGGCGCTCTATAATGCTCTATAATGATCATATGATCCACACGCTCATTCTGACAGACTGTAATACACTACAGGAAGCGTAGGGGGCGCTCTATAATGCTCTATAATGATCATATGATCCACACGCTCATTCTGACAGACTGTAATACACTACAGGAAGCGTAGGGGGCGCTCTATAATGCTCTATAATGATCATATGATCCACACGCTCATTCTGACAGACTGTAATACTCTACAGGAAGTGTAGGGGGCGCTCTATAATGCTCTATAATGATCATATGACCCACACGCTCACTCTGACAGACTGTAAGACACTACAGGAAGCGTAGGGGGCGCTCTATAATGCTCTATAATGATCATATGAGCCACACACTCATTCTGACAGACTGTAATACACTACAGGAAGCGTAGGGGGCGCTCTATAATGCTCTATAATGCTCATATGATCCACACGCTCATTCTGACAGACTGTAATACACTACAGGAAGCGTAGGGGGCGCTCTATAATGCTCTATAATGATCATATGATCCACACGCTCATTCTGACAGACTGTAATACACTACAGGAAGTGTAGGGGGTGCTCTATAATGCTCTATAATGATCATATGACCCACACGCTCATTCTGACAGACTGTAATACACTACAGGAAGCGTAGGGGGCGCTCTATAATGCTCTATATAATGTTCATATGATCCACACGCTCATTCTGACAGACTGTAATACACTACAGGAAGCGTAGGGGGCGCTCTATAATGCTCTATAATGATCATATGACCCACACGCTCATTCTGACAGACTGTAATACACTACAGGAAGCGTAGGGGGCGCTCTATAATGCTCTATAATGATCATATGACCCACACGCTCATTCTGACAGACTGTAATACACTACAGGAAGCGTAGGGGGCGCTCTATAATGCTCTATATAATGTTCATATGATCCACACGCTCATTCTGACAGACTGTAATACACTACAGGAAGTGTAGGGGGCGCTCTATAATGATCATATGACCCACACGCTCATTCTGACAGACTGTAATACACTACAGGAAGCGTAGGGGGCGCTCTATAATGCTCTATATAATGTTCATATGATCCACACGCTTATTCTGATAGACTGTAATACACTACAGGAAGCGTAGGGGGCGCTCTATAATGCTCTATAATGACCACACGCTCATTCTGACAGACTGTAATACACTACAGGAAGCGTAGGGGGCGCTCTATAATGCTCTATAATGTTCATATGATCCACACGCTCATTCTGACAGACTGTAATACACTACAGGAAGCGTAGGGGGCGCTCTATAATGCTCTATAATGATCATATGATCCACACGCTCATTCTGACAGACTGTAATACACTACAGGAAGCGTAGGGGGCGCTCTATAATGCTCTATAATGTTCATATGATCCACACGCTCATTCTGACAGACTGTAATACACTACAGGAAGAGTAGGGGGCGCTCTATAATGCTCTATAATGATCATATGATCCACACGCTCATTCTGACAGACTGTAATACACTACAGGAAGAGTAGGGGGCGCTCTATAATGCTCTATAATGTTCATATGATCCACACGCTCATTCTGACAGACTGTAATACACTACAGGAATGAGACAATACGAACATGCTCTACAGGATCTTTAAATAATTATGCTCTTCATGCAGCAGGCTGTTAAAAGCCCGGTTCTCTGCTCGGATCTGTCAGCTGGGATCTGTGTTATGATGAGCTGCAGCGAGTTCAGACAGAACCTAATGTTTACAGCAGAAGAGCTGCCCCAGCTTCTGCAGTCTGGTCTGTCTGAACACGGCAGTAAACAGACGGGCTCCGAGAGTTTACTGCATACTGAAAACAGAGCTCCCTGTGACGTGGTCTCACCTTGGGGGGTAGGCCGACCCGGTGGAATCGACGGCCCACTTTAGGAACCTTCTCCAGGGCGTATTTCTTTCCTCGAGACTTGGCCCGGTCGATCGCATTATAGTGGAATGTCTCGCTGGCCAGAGACACAACCTGCCCAAGACAACCAACAGGACCGACACCATTACTGCTCCGTAAAGAGACCCCAACACACAGAGAGAGGCGGTCTTACTGATACAGACACCAAGCAGCAGAGACGGCCATCGGGTAAAGAGGAGTTCAGATGGATGGATGGTATGGGTAAGTATGGGGATGGATGGGGATTTGGTGGATGGGTAAGTATGGGGATGGATGGGGATTTGGTGGATGGGCAAGTATGGGGATTTGGTGGATGGGTAAGTATGGGGATGGATGGGGATTTGGTGGATGGGTAAGTATGGGGATGGATGGGGATTTGGTGGATGGGCAAGTATGGGGATGGATGGGGATTTGGTGGATGGGTAAGTATGGGGATGGATGGGGATTTGGTGGATGGGTAAGTATGGGGATGGATGGGGATTTGGTGGATGGGTAAGTATGGGGATGGATGGGGATTTGGTGGATGGGTAAGTATGGGGATGGATGGGGATTTGGTGGATGGGTAAGTATGGGGATGGATGGGGATTTGGTGGATGGGTAAGTATGGGGATGGATGGGGATTTGGTGGATGGGTAAGTATGGGGATGGATGGGGATTTGGTGGATGGGTAAGTATGGGGATGGATGGTATGGGCAAGTATGGATAAGGATTATTTAAGGTTTGAATGAGGACTGATGGGTATGGTACAGATGGGGATGGATGGATAGGTGGATGGGGATGGGTGGATGGGTAAGTATGGGGATGGATGGGTGATGATGGGGATGGATGGATTAGTAGGATAAGGATTATTTAAGGTTTGAATGAGGATCGATGGGGATGGATATAGAAGAGTATGTAAGGTTAAAGGAATGGATTAATGGATTTAGAAGGTATGGGTACGGATGGTAATGGACAGGGATTGGAAGGTATGGGTGTTGTGATGGATGGATAGTGACTTCTCAAACCAATGAGAAAACTATCCTGAAGCTCACCTTGGTTTTGGGAACGATCTCCAGACAGAGTTTTTGGTCGACGAGCGAGGCGGCGGCCTCCGAGAGGTAGCCCTGATTGGGCACGAGGCAGCCCCGCCCGAAGCAGCAGGGGCAGCACACCTTGTGGAAGTATTTGGTCCATTTTGGGTTCAGGTGGCCGTAAGGCTCCTCCGATTTTGGTTTGAACACACCGATGATTTTCTGGATGAAGACAGATGGAGGGGTCAGCAGGAGGCGGGGTCAGAGAAACAGCAGATGTAGAGCAGTGGCAGTTAAGCGCTCACCCCTTTCGGGTCTTTGACGAAGTAGCTCCCGCTGGAACCCTGAGAGATCCTCTCCGGACACACGCCGCTCTCGATGGCCTGCTCCGCCCGCTGCACTATATCTCCGAACACGGGGTCCTCCGGGAAATGGTTAAAGTCGCCACTGCTGTTACCTACACACACACACACACACACACACACACACACACACACACACACACACACACACACTCCTTTACACAGCCGTAAACACTGAGACAGAGAGCGGACCTCCAGGAGTACAGTTACACACCAGGAAGTGACCCACATAGCTTATCAGCTATCAGCTAGCACAACAACACACTCTCACTTTCAGAGGGTGTGTGTGTGTGTGTGTGTGTGAGGGCATTAATAAAGAACACAGAGCCTCTGAGAGACATTAAACTTTAAGCAGGAACCATTTATACACACACACACACACACACACACACACACACACACACACACACACTCTTTCTATGAAGTTCACTTCCTTAGTTTTACACTGGAGCACTATGAGGCTAATGTGGTTAACAAGTAATGGGAGCATATACACCACCAATTAGCTTAGCACTGGAGCTATGACGCCCTTACATGGGGCAATGGGGGCATATACCCCACCAATTAGCTAAGCACTGGAGCTACAACGCTAATGTGGCTAACAACTCATACACGGTTAGCCTTAGACCTCATCTATTAGCATTACGCTATCCCCTCTGGTCAGCGTGGGGACGTACTGCAGTGTATGTTAATGAAGGTACCAATCACGGCTCTCCATAAACACCTGGCTTCAGCCTATCAGAGTAAAGTGAGAGGGTAAGGGGCGGAGCTTACACTGTGGACCCTCAACACCTCACTCCTCACAAGCACTGAGCTTTTCTTTCTCTTCAGCCTGAAGACTTTACAAAGCGATCGGTTGAGATGTTTGAGATGAGGGAGGACTGAGAAAGTTCTACTGGAGAACGTTTAACTATCGGAGCAAGAACATGTGCAGAACAGCAGCAGAACCAGCTGCGTGGAACCAAGAACCAAGAACCCAGAACATCCTGCTCTGATGAACTGCAAGCAAGAGCATCTCAGCCGCCTGGTGTGGCCTGAACCGCAGAGCTCCCGATGTCGAGGGAGCTCGGAAACGGTTGCCACGGATACCGATGCAGATCCTTTCTCCCCCTCGGTCTCTGCTGAACCTCCGAGAAGCAGCAGCTCCACCTCAGCCTGAACAATAACGGTGCAAATACACAAACTATACGGACAAAAGTATTTGGACACCTGCTCATTGTTGTTTCTCCTGCTTCTGCTGGAGTAACTGTCTCTACTGGAGCAGCAGAGCATTGCTGTGAGGATTTGACTGCATTCAACAACGAGAGCTAGAAGTTAGTGAGGTCAGGATGTTGGGTCATCCCAAAAGTACTGGATGGAGCTCCTCCACCACCATCATCATCATCATCATCATTCCAGAGAACACAGTAGCTCTTCCACTGCTCCACAGCTCCTCAATGCCCACTCCCTCTATAGCCCACTCACTGACCCACTGATTCACGGACAGGCCGGTTCCGGGTGGTTACACGGATCTGCTCTAGTTCTAGCTCTCTCCGGTCAGAAGCAGGTCTGAAGGTCCAGATGTTCTGAAGATGTTCTGATCTTACCTGGGGAGATCTCTGATGAACCTGCTGCTGACAGGAGGGGGAGGGGCGAAGCACTGTTACTGATAAATTGATCTATCTAGCCACGCCCACTCTCGTGAGGTGCTCATTAATAATAAGGATTAGGAAGCAGGTGAGATTCGCCCCGCCCCCCCCCCGTGTCTGGTGTTCCTCACCTGGTGAGGCTAAAGTCTCTCTGTCCGATGACGAGCTCCGACCCCCCCGCCTGGCTCTCCGGTCTCTGCGGGGCGAAGGCGCGTCCGGCTCGGGCAGCAGGAGCAGGTCCTCCTCGCCGCAGAGCTCCGGCTCATCCCCGCAGGGCTCGGGCTCCAGCAGCGCGGTGTCCTGCTCCTCGGCGGGCGGCACTCGTGCAGCGACCCCCGGCCTGAGCGCCAGACCCGCCTCGGCCATCGCGCTGGAGCTCCTCTCCTCTCCGAATCTCACACACACACACACACACACACACACACACACGCGCGCGCCCGGGCGGCTCCTGTTCCAGCACGTGCTCCGCTCACCGCAGCATCTCTTCAGAGAGCTCGTGCCGACCTGCCGCTGCTTGTTTGTTTGCTTGTTTGTTTGTTTGTTTCTGGGTCTTTAATCGCGCGCCTCGGTCGCTGGAACCGTCCACATCAGCCTTCACGAGCTGCTTCCGCTCTGTTTATGCGCACGCGCAGGACCCCTGACGTCAGCGCGTAAAAGCGACAGGTCGCGCGCAGGATAGAGGTGTTATTTTTAGTGATTTTAATTGTTAATCCGTTCATTAAAAAAAATATTATTCACAAAAATGCATTTCTACATTTCCTTAAACATCTGCTGTGAAACCTGCACGTTATTTTCTTTAAAGATGACCGTGATGATGGTCATTATCATTATGACAGTGGTGGTCATTCTGATGGTGATGATAGTGGTGATAGTAATGGCAGTGATGATTATGGCTGTAATGGTAATAATTATGGCTGTAATGTTGTTGGTGGTGATGATTATGGTCTGGATGGTGATAATTATGGCTGTGATAGTGATGATCATTATTGCAGCGATGGTGGTGATAATTATGGTCTGAATGGTGATAATTATGGCTGTGATGGTGGTGATAATTATGGTCTGGATGGTGATAATTATGGCTGTGATAGTGATGATCATTATTGCAGCGATGGTGGTGATAATTATGGTCTGAATGGTGATAATTATGGCTGTGATGGTGGTGATAATTATGGTCTGAATGGTGATAATTATGGCTGTGATGGTGGTGATAATTATGGTCTGGATGGTGATAATTATGGCTGAGATAGTGATGATCATTATTGCAGCGATGGTGGTGATAATTATGGTCTGGATGGTGATAATTATGGCTGTGATGGTGGTGATAATTATGGTCTGGATGGTGATAATTATGGCTGTGATAGTGATGATCATTATTGCAGCGATGGTGGTGATAATTATGGTCTGAATGGTGATAATTATGGCTGTGATGGTGGTGATAATTATGGTCTGGATGGTGATAATTATGGCTGTGATAGTGATGATCATTATTGCAGCGATAGTGGTGATAATTATGGTCTGAATGGTGATAATTATGGCTGTGATGGTGGTGATAATTATGGTCTGAATGGTGATAATTATGGCTGTGATGGTGGTGATAATTATGGTCTGGATGGTGATAATTATGGCTGTGATAGTGATGATCATTATTGCAGCGATGGTGGTGATAATTATGGTCTGAATGGTGATAATTATGGCAGTGATGGTGGTGATAATTATGACTGTAATGATGATAATTATGGTCTGGATGATGATAATCATAGCTGTGATGGTGGTGATAATTATGACTGTAATGATAATTATGGCTGTGATGGTGATAATCATTATTGCAGTGATGGTGATGATGATTACGGTCTGGATGGTGATAATTATGACAGTGATGGTGTTGGTGGTGATAATTATGGCAGTGATGATAATTATTGCAGTGATGGTGGTGATGATTGTGGTGGTGATGACAGTTCTATACTCAGTATGTGGACTAGTCTTAGTCTCGCCCTTGACAAAGAAGGTCTACAAAAGTGTCTTTTTGGCTCAATAAAATCATGGATATTTGAGTTTATTTACTGCGTTTCATTTCATCGAGTAAAACAGTCAATAACAGTTGAGAAGTTCAAAAAGTATAAAGCTTAAAAAATACAAAAAAGGTACATGAATACATGCAGTACTTTTGTTTTCACGATTAAAAGCTGTACACACTCACAAAGAGTACGTCCTGGCACAGAGGCCTGTGTATCCGGCGACGAGACCATTTCCCCCAGTTTCCTCTGGAACAGATGTTCTATTTGGTTAAAGTCACTGTGTGTGTGTGTGTGTGTGTGTGTGTGTGTGTGTGTGTGTAGCTGTAGTGTCCAGTCTGACTTTAAAGAGGTTAATAATCCCCACCAATATAAAGCTATTGAAAGGAGAACAACATTCAACATTTTCCGTGCTGATCTCCATCTGCTGGATCAGTAGTGCGGGGGCGATCACCACAGAGCAGGAGTTCAACACGTTCCCCTGAACTTTAGAAAAGGACGGAAACACACCCACTTTAAACCCACTTATAATAGAAGTCAATGGGCAGATGCTGATTTCTGCAAATAAACACTGTAACCTTATTTACTTTATATATTATTATACATCAAAGATTCTGTGTTTAAGCGCTCTAAAATCAATATTCTGTGAAAATAATAATAATAATAAAAATATCAGTGAACTCAATAGAAGTCAGTGGGCAGAATGTTCGAAACTCTGGACTATTTAACGTGAAAGTGACTCTCCAGTGGTGATCAGACTGCTGCCCGTGGAGACATCACATCATTCCATTTATCAGGAATTCCCACGGTTTGGTTCTACTCTCTGGAAGAACCTCCCTTAATCACACAGACCCATTCATACACTAGAGCCCAGCATCTGCCCACTGACTTCCACTGTAAGCGAGTTCCGAGTCGGTGTGTTTCTGCTCTTTTCTAAGTTCAGGGGGACGTGTGGAGACGGGGGTCTGTGGTGATGGACCGTACTCTACAGCTACAGCAGATGGAGATCAGGACGGAGTCCTGTTAGAGTACCTCTTTAACTCATCTGCCCATTGACTTCCATTATAAGCGGGTTGTAAGTCGGCAGCAGGTCGGGATGAGGCTGAAAAACGCTGGGTAATTCTTTTAGCATGAAAAGCAACAGTAAAAGCCCACTGACCAAACCAAGAACAGCCTGGTTAAGACGGCACGTCCGAGAATTTCTCCTCACCGATCTTCATCCTCAGGTTTAAAAGTCTAGGTGAGACCTACTGGACCCTACTGGACCCTTCAGAACCCTCCAGAGTTTACGTACGTTTAGCAGAAGGCCTGTAATGTTGGGGTATTCCTAAACTTTGACAAAACTATCATGTGATATGATCTCACAGCACCTGCAGCCGGTTCTGCTCGATCTTCTCGATTTCTGAAGACCATTTCCAGAATCCAGAACTGAGCAGAAGAAGTGTGTGAGGTGTGTGGATGCAGGCTGAATAATCTTCCAGTAATATCAGAACGGGAGTTTATTAGACCTATCGTCTGTCTCTAATGCCGACCCAAAACCTGCTGTTCCCAACCGCATCGTCCTCATCTGAGCTTTTCCATTTAATTGCTGCTGAACCCCTAAGGGAGTCCACCTGACCTCCATCCTGGTGGCAGCTCCACATCCTGATGTTGAAGTTTGTGGCTTCGCTTCGTTACACGTCTGAATAATCTGTAGAGGAAACTCCATCCCGAAAGAGAGAGCCTTCAGATCTTCCAGAAGATCTTCTTCCTGTAGAGGATGTAGGAGATCAGGACCCATATGGACGTGGCCAGCAGGTTCTGCGCCAGGTGCTCGGCGTGCGACTGGCTGTTGGCCATTTTCCAGCGGAAAGGAAAGTAGTTCTCGAACACCTCGTGACCCACGTACACCAGGATGGAGTTCATACCTGCAACACAGGGGACAGAACTCAACCCATCTACGGTGGTCAAGATGTGGCCGCCACAGTGAAGGCTCATCATGGTGCTCGCTTGCTATACGGGTAATGTGCCGGGCCGTAGAGGTGGGCTCACCTGGGTAGAAGAACGGAGCTCCGGACCACCAGCTCTTCACGTCCACTGTTGTAGTAGAACACCAGCAGGATGATAAAGGCAAAGCAGCTGAGAGTGGTGACATAGGACAGAGACCTGCATCCACACACAGATATAACCACTTATATATGGACAAAAGTATTGGGACACCTGCTCATTCACTGCTTCTTCTGAAATCAAGGGAATTAAAGAGCTGATCCTGCTTCTGTTGGAGTAACTGTCTCTACTGTCCAGAGAAGAAGACTTTCTACTAGATTCTGGAGCAGCAGAGCATTGCTGTAAGGATTTGATTGCGTTCAGTGACAAGAGCGTTATCTTGGACCTGATCCATCCAAAAGTACTGGATGGAGCTCCTCCACCATCATTCCAGAGAGCACAGTTCCTCCACTGCTCCACAGCTCCTCAATGCTGGGGGGCTTTATACCCCTCTAGCCCACGCCTGGCATTATTAGGCAGCATGGAGCCAATAGGGTCATGATGTTGATCTGCTCCAGAGAGTCCTATTCTATTGGCAGTACTTCTTCTCTACAGGGACTAGACAAGCTGTGGGTGCATTTGCACATCTGTGTCAGCAATGGGTGCAGCTTAAACTAGCTGAATGCACAAGTTAGAAGGGGTGTCCACAAACATTTGGACAAGTAGTGTACAACAGTTAATATATAACGGCTATGATGATTATTATTGTTTTTGATGTAGTTTTGTGTGTGTGTGTGTGTGTGTGTATGAGAAAGTTACCACAGGTTCTTGTTGATGGGGATGTAGCCGTGATGTCTGGAGCACTTGGTCAGAACAGCAGAGACAATCCCCTACACAACACACAACACGAGACCACCGTTAACACACAGTTTACACTCAGCAAAGAAAGAGAATGTGTGTTTACGTACCAGGAGAAATGACCACACAAGGAAACGGGTCATGATCTGTTTCGGCTGATCTCTGTAGTGCAGCAGAATTTTTCCTGCCTGAAACACACACACACACACACACACACACACACACACACACACACACACACACACACACACACATCAACGCTAATTGTTATAATTAGATTAGCTGTTTGCTTGAAAACAGAAGGGCTCGGTAACAGAGAGAGGGGGAGGGTGTGAACAGAGCTGGTGATGCAGTGGAGAAGGTCTGACCTGCAGGCCGAGGAACCCCATCAGTACCGAGTTAATACTGCCCAGCACTCCCTCAGGGTCAAAGGGTACGATGGTCTGATATACAACCTGAGAGAGAGAGAGAGAGGGGGAGAGAGAGAGCTTTATAATACTCTATAATGTTCATATGATCCACACGCTCATTCTGACAGACTGTAATACACTACAGGAAGCGTAGGGGGCGCTCTATAATGCTCTATAATGCTCATATGATCCACACGCTCATTATGACAGACTGTAATACACTACAGGAAGCGTAGGGGGCGCTCTATAATGCTCTATAATGATCATATGATCCACACGCTCATTCTGACAGACTGTAATACACTACAGGAAGCGTAGGGGGCGCTCTATAATGCTCTATAATGATCATATGATCCACACGCTCATTCTGACAGACTGTAATACACTACAGGAAGCGTAGGGGGCGCTCTATAATGCTCTATAATGTTCATATGATCCACACGCTC
Source organism: Salminus brasiliensis (assembly GCF_030463535.1). Classification (NCBI taxonomy): domain Eukaryota; kingdom Metazoa; phylum Chordata; class Actinopteri; order Characiformes; family Bryconidae; genus Salminus; species Salminus brasiliensis. The sequence continues at coordinate 249,256 of NC_132901.1, forward strand.
ATTCTGACAGACTGTAATACACTACAGGAAGCGTAGGGGGCGCTCTATAATGCTCTATAATGTTCATATGATCCACACGCTCATTCTGACAGACTGTAATACACTACAGGAAGCGTAGGGGGCGCTCTATAATGCTCTATAATGATCATATGATCCACACGCTCATTCTGACAGACTGTAATACACTACAGGAAGCGTAGGGGGCGCTCTATAATGCTCTATAATGCTCATATGATCCACACGCTCATTATGACAGACTGTAATACACTACAGGAAGCGTAGGGGGCGCTCTATAATGCTCTATAATGATCATATGATCCACACGCTCATTCTGACAGACTGTAATACACTACAGGAAGCGTAGGGGGCGCTCTATAATGCTCTATAATGATCATATGATCCACACGCTCATTCTGACAGACTGTAATACACTACAGGAAGCGTAGGGGGCGCTCTATAATGCTCTATAATGTTCATATGATCCACACGCTCATTCTGACAGACTGTAATACACTACAGGAAGCGTAGGGGGCGCTCTATAATGCTCTATAATGTTCATATGATCCACACGCTCATTCTGACAGACTGTAATACACTACAGGAAGCGTAGGGGGCGCTCTATAATGATCATATGATCCACACGCTCATTCTGACAGACAGTAATACACTACAGGAAGCATAGGGGGCGCTCTATAATGATCATATGATCTGGACGTACCCGTGATGAAGGTGTTTGGTAAATGTGGTTCTCTCCCAGCAGCCAGCGGTCGATATGACCCGCAGCTCCTCCGGTGCAGTTCGGATACTGACCAAAGTCTCCAATTCCCCCCGGACCCAAATAGCCACTGTAGGACAGACACAGCAACACCACACGGTTTTACGACTGCAGATCCCTCCACCAGGTTTGAAAGGCTGAATGGGTGGTTCTAAAAAGCTGTAGGCAGAATGGGTTGATAGTTTGTTGCCAGGTGGATGCTAGAGTGTTGGTTTGTGGTTGCTAGGGTGTTGCTAAGTAGATGACAATTTAGAGGAATATTGCTGTGAGGATTTGATTGCATTCAGCAGCAAGAGCGTTAGTGATCCCCAACTCCTCCACCACAGCTCCTCAATGCTGGGGGGCTTTATACCCCTCTAGCCCACGCCTGGCATTATTAGGCAGCATGGAGCCAATAGGGTCATGATGTTGATCTGCTCCAGAGAGTCCTATTCTATTGGCAGTACTTCTTTACAGGGCATTTGCACATCAGGTTAAAGTAGCTGAATGCATTCGTTAGAGGAGGTGTCCACAAACAAAAGTCTCAGCACTACGTCGTTATCTCAGACGGAGGGCTAATTTACCCAGCTTTAATTAGGCAGCTCCGGTCCGAGTTTAGGAATGCTGTTTGAACAGAGGGGAGGACAGGACTTGCGGCGTCTGATTTGCATGGCTAACGAGCCGCATGTTTTATTCATCCCGAGGACGAGGGAGCCGGCTGGAAAAATTCATGTTCATGGAAATTCAGGCAAATTCAGGCAGATGAGAGGAACGAGGAGCCGCTCCTGTTAAAGTGGCGGCGCTATAATTAGAGGCTCTTCGCTTCTTCCTCGGCCTCCCGTCCCGCTTCGGCTCGTTTAGCTGGAAACGGAGGTTAGCAGTTCAGTCTGGGCCACCTAGCGATGCTGCATCGGCGGCAGCTGGCTTTACACGATGTGCCTGCATGCTCCTAGTGTTGGGGGCAGTGCTTGACTCTTCATATGCATGCCAGGCCAGTAGGGGGCACCAAAACATAGAGAGTGATTTACAAGCAGCATTACAAACACAGCAGCAGGCACTTCAATATCTGCACTGAACGGCAAACCTCTGCCAGAAAATAAAAGCTCAAAATAAATAAATAAATAAATTCTTGTTCTTGTTGCCATGGGGACGATTGCACTGCCATGGCAACGTCTGTGAAAGTCTGTCTAGCTTTTTTTTTAAATTAATCTTAATCTTTTGGAGCAGGTCCCCCTCTGCAGCTCTAAGAGCAGTTACAGTAACTTCCTAACTCACCTCGGACAGCCAGGGATGGGCAGCAGGAAGGTCAGGCACAGCCCCAGGGTTTCCATGGCGACTACACACAACCACGCGGGCCAGTAGAGGAGGACATCGTGGACAGGGTACCACCAGACATCCTGAGGGTGTCGGTATGAGATCACACCAGAAAACACACACAGCAGCAGAGCTGAGCAGACTAGTGTATTACAGTCTGTGTGATTTTATTATTCTGTGACATTAATCGCTGGTCAGCAGGGGGTGCTGTGCACATACTAAAAAAACGTATACTGAACGACTCATAGTGAAAATACTTTCCAGTTGTCGGTAAACTGTTGAAACATCTGCCAGAAACGTACATGTAAATGAGGGCAGATTAAGGAAGGTGATTTGCAAATATGTTAATGAGAAACATCTTTCATATTTCTGTGCGCTCCAAGTGTGTGTGTGTGTGTGTGTGTGTGTGTGTTCAGTTGAATCAGTGTTACTGACCGTAAGTGAACTGTCCTGACGGACTCTGACCACCAACAAGTCCAACACTGCCACGACCAGATATGTGAAGGCCAGACGCTGCAATACGCCAGGAATACGCAGGGAGTTCCAGGATACTGTAGATACACACACACACACACACACACACACACACACACACACTCAGCACTGGGTATTTCATCAGGATCCAACACAGTCAATCTATCATTTTAAACATGCTCACTCATCATTCGTAGCAGATACCGAATCATTCATCATAGTGGATACTGAATCATTCATCATAGATACTGAATCATTCATAGTGGATACTGAGTAATTCATAGTGGATACCGAATCATTCATCATAGATACTGAATCATTCATCATAGATACCGAATCATTCATAGTGGATACCGAATCATTCATAGTGGATACCGAATCATTCATAGTGGATACCGAATCATTCATCATAGATACTGAATCATTCATCATAGATACTGAATCATTCATAGTGGATACTGAGTAATTCATAGTGGATACCGAATCATTCATCATAGATACTGAATCATTCATCATAGATACTGAATCATTCATAGTGGATACCGAATAATTAATAGTAGATACTGAATCATTCATAGTGGATACCGAATAATTCATAGTAGATACTGAATAATTCATTCATAATACATACTGAATCATTCATAATACATACTGAATCATTCATAATACATACTGAATCATTTACAGTAGATACTGAATAAGTCTTGAGATTAATACGTGTATAAGCTTGCAGCTTTTTAGTTGATCTTGAGTGGCTTCTTCTCTGGGGAACTCACATGGCCCCTGGCAGTAGTTGGGGTTGATGATGAAGACTCCGATGATGAAGAGCTGAACACTCCTCCAGCAGATTTTCCCCAGCAAACGCGAGCGCTTCACCCCTTGGCACACAGCGCCGCTCACAGACAGAGAAATGGACGTACCCATGATGAACACAAACCTGGAGACGGAGACGGACTGAGTTCATTAAGAGAGGAATTCTCAGCATTTGATTAATTAACAATACAAACCAGAAATAAATATATAAATAAAACACCACCAGTAAAGTATTTAATATAGTCCCAGTTTACCCAGTTCAATATACCCCTTCCCACCAGCATCACTGTCAATACCACTGACCACACTGTAAGATCACATGCTGGGGAAACCGCTGAGGCAGGGGGTTTCACTACAGTGTTCCATCACAGTAAAAAGGGTGTGTGTGTGTGTGTGTGGGTTTAAAAGCAGAACACACACTTCCTCAGAGCAGACTTCACACTCACCAGGGGAAGACCAGGTCGGCCACAGTGAGTCCTAAACAGGGAAACAGAGGAGGCGTTTAGTTCTACTGAAGACTGAAGCCTAAACCCTGCTGTTCATTCCCTCGACTTCATTAAAGCGACACTTCAGTAACTGTCTGGAGCTCCGAAGCTCCAGTGCTAACTGGTGGGGTATAAGGGTGTGGATTCCTCACCGTTCCAGCTCTCGTGTCTGAAGAACCAGTAGCGTCCTCCTCCGTAATTCACAAACACCATCACCACCAGAGCCAGGCTGCAGGAGAACCACTGCATTACTACTACACCACCACCTCCACCTCCACCACTATTCATCCACCTCTCTCCTGCAGGTCGTCCCCTTAAGCAGAACTAATTATAAGATAAATGTTACACAGGGATGTCCTCGGACACACACACACACACATACCCCCTGAATGTGTCGAGAGAGCGAAGTCTTCTCCTGGCAGTGGTTGGAATAATCGACTCAGCTGAGGCCTCCACCAGCCTGCTGGGAGAGCCAAGCTCCTATACATACACACACACACACACTTTTATATGTAACACAGTCCCAAAATCCTCAGCTTTGACCCCCCCCAGTCCCAGAACCGTCAACCTCCACCCCCAGTCCTGACACAGTAACCCCCAACCCCCCAGTTCCGAAACAGTCAGCCGCCACCCGCAGTCCTGGAACCGTCAGCCTCGACCCCAAGTCCCGGAACAATCAGCCTCCACCCCTCCAGTCCCGACATCGCCAGCCTCCACCCCCCAGTCCAGAACCCTGAAAAAGTTTCTCACAGAGTTGATGAGTCTTTCGGCCTCCATGGTGCTTCCCAAACGCTGGAGGAGATTGTTCACAGCCTCAAGCCTGAAGAGAGATAGAAAGCGAGAGAGGGAAAAATAAACAAATAAATAAACAAGTAAATAAATACATAAATAAATAAATAGAAAACAGGCATGCATGTTTCCCCCAGAGCAACAGAAGCCCTACTGAGAGCGTCCGGGAACAAACTGCTTTACAATCCTTTGTAGTTTTGTTTGGTGGAGTTGAGAAGCTGCTTGCCTCCAAGAAAGCAGAAATAAAACATCACAAGACCAGAGAAGCTATGAATGAAATATGAGGAGACCAGAAGGAGAAGTGGGCTTATTTTGTACCACTCTGTTGTACCGCAGCGCTGCAGAGCTTCTTTAATAAGCCATTCGACCTGCTTTTGGGCAGCTGTGGTTCCAAAACCCTCAGTAATCTAGAGAGCTGCTTTAAAGCCTTCAGCGTTCAGCCGTTCCCAACTTCTCAAATCTTACCCATGACGACAGACCACTGCTCTGATTCAGTGGATCTCACTGGAACCTTGTTTTGGAGTACATCCGTTTCCCTGCTAATCCCACAACCATCGGCCTCAGCCGTCAGCCCTCGAAAGCACCGGCCTGAGCAGTCAGCCCCGAAACGAGCAGAGTAAACTAGTGGCAGCTACGAACTCTAGCTCGAATCGGATTAGATAAATCTCTAACTTTCTGATTTCCACAGATGCTGGATTACAGCGATCAGACGGGATTCAGACGTGATCTTACCCCCTGACTGAGTTCCAGATGGCAGCCAACACGTACAAACTGGCAAACACGAGGAAAGCAAGCAGGATGGCTAAAAACAAACACACAAACAAACACAGAGGCAGTCATTAGTGAGATCAGATTTATATACACATATGTACGAATATAACAAATACCTTGCATCTCCAAATAGCTGACCCAAGCATAGCTCATTACCATCAAGAGCGTTTCTGGCAACAGGCACTGGCCGCTCGATAAACTGATCATGCTAATGGAGTGTGGTGGGGCAAGTTAGCCTATTCTGGCCATAGCCGGGGCCTCGCTCCGGTGCTGATACTCACGCAGGAAGCTGTTAACGGGCTCAGAGTCAGTGACCATGGTGCAGTTGGCCACCGAGGGGTCCTTCAGGTCCTTCACCCACAGGGAGTAGTTCCCACGCTCCCCAAAGTGGAAATGCATCCTAGCAGCAGGGTGGAAGGGTCAGCTGATTATTCAGTGTTATGAGGATCACGTTTAGGTTCTGAGCTCAGTAACTGCTCATACACGCCAGTAAAACCATGTCCAGACGGGTGCCGCCCGAGCAGCTCACCTGCACAGCTCCGTGTTGTCCGGAGTCGTGTTGAGCTGCAGTGTGAGCGCATGCTGGGTGCTCACAGTGAAGCCCACTGTGGTGGGCGCTCCTGGCCCAGACCCAGCTGGTACCAGTCCCACAGGCTGCGGCAAACACTGGAAGAAAACAACACTGGTTAGACAAACAGGCAGTCAGCTGCTCCTCCTAAAAGACCACACCGATTAGCAGTAGAGATAATATATATATATAATATGGACAAAAGTATTGGGACACCTGCTCATTCCTTTCTTCACCATCATTCCAGAAAACACAGTTCTTCCACTGCTCCACAGCTCAATGCTGGGGGTCTTTATACCCCTCTACTAGCCCACACCTGCCATTATTAGGCAGCATGGAGCCAATCTCACCTGGAAGCAGTGGTCAGACATGACGGACAGCAGCATCTCGCTCTGGAACTCATTGATCACGGACAGGGCCGCCTCGTCCATCTTCAGAGCCGCGGTCTTCCGACGAGGTCTGGAGGCTGTAGGGAAAGAGCATCGCACCGTCACGACAGGGCTACTCAGCTTCACCTGTGGGCTATTCATAACCCCGACGGCTAACAGCCCCACCCAACTCTCACTGAAGTCGCAAAGCCCCGCCCATTCTCTCTCCAAAGTCGCAAAGCCCCACCCATTCTCCCATGAGTCGCAAAGCCCCGCCCATTCTCTTACTACAGTCACAAAGCCCCACCCATTGTCTCACAGAAATTACAGAGGGCTTAAATGTTTTCTAAATGAAAGAACACATGCCAGCCAATCAGAACATAGCTCATTTACATAGTTCAGTCTTAAAGGTCCCCCGGCCAATCCTGCGTTGGGACCAACAACCAACCAGCCCTTCACCCAACCGCAGGCCGGCCTTAGAGAGGGCAGCACATCACCGGCGTCGGCAGGGTCAGTGTGGCAAAGCCCA
>NC_132901.1:258620-353620 GCF_030463535.1 Salminus brasiliensis
CCGCTAGTGCACTACCAAGTGCTACTACCAAGTGCACTAGCTGTGTCTACTGAGGGAGTCTGTTTAGACTGTTTAGACTTTCGCTTTTGAGGAATTCCTTCTACTTTATGATTCATTTATGAAACAGTGAAAACAACCGGTTTTACTTTTTAAACTTTTTTCTTTTTAGCAAGCTAATGTTAGCTAGCTAATCCCAGATCAGCAGTAAAATACAGTTTATTAAATATTGTTTATTGGAAATAAAGCATTCTGCGTGATCATTCATAGCATTTGTGTTGCACTGAACTTAGTTAACATAAAGGAAAATACAAGAAAACCTTGTGTAATACACTGCTTATAAAGCACCTAGCTACAGCTAATTAGCAGCCTCCCCTGGCATTAGTTACTAATAAATGATTAATAATTTGAGATATTAAGTCACATCATTTTCATAAAATCTTTTTGTTATCAGATAGTAATTTTGTGAAACTAAATTCTAAATAAAACTAAATAAATAACTCAAATAAAGAAAATGGGTTTCATGGGTGTTACAGTAAAACCAGCAACACTGGGCTGAACCGGTCAGCCCACTTACAACAGTTTCATTTAAACAAAATGCTTTGATTATAGCAAAAGTCTGATTAGCTAAATTAGCCTTTTTAAAGCTAAAATCAATACCTGTTTTTAATTACTTTAATAACATTTTATGGACATTAGCGCATCGATTTACATTACCGGCATTTAGCTGACGCTCTTATCCAGAGCGAGTACAAGGTTACTCGTATTACAGAGGAGGGCCAATGTAGTGTTGGGAGTCTTGCCCAGGGACTCTTATTGGTGTAGTGCAGCACAGCCACCCAGACCAAGAATCGAACCCCAGTCTGTGTGTTATCTGTTGCACCACACCAACCACAGCTACCACAGCTTTCCAGGTGCAGGTCGGCTAGGTTGTTGCCAACACAGCAGCCGGGCTCCTGCGTAATAATCCAGGGTTTGGGTTGAAAACAAACAACCCAGCGCTTTTGTAAGGTGTGTGTGTGATTGAATATAGCACCAAGTTGGCCTGAAGAAACCGAAGAGTGTTTGTTGAGAGTGCGGAGGGGAATCTCTGGGCCAACGTCATCGCCGAGTGCTTTCACTTTCAGCGTACACAACCGACACGTCTCGCTGGTTCTGCTGGTCATCGTGCAGCTGATGCAACTGAGCTGTAAAGTGAATATAAACATCACAGAAGTGGGAAGCAGGTCACTGTAGCATTAGCGTTAGCTAATTAGTGCACTGTTTGGATTTTATTTGATCCCAGATGTAGTGCACTATGTAGGGCACTAGAATTCTGCCAAGCACACTATTCAGATGTTGGCATTCCTAATGCTGCACACAAAGGTCTACAGGACACCAGGGATGAATGATCATCTAGGCCTAGTACGTTTCGCAGCATCCTCCCACTGGCTGGGTTGTTACTATGATCCTGACACTAAGACAATCAGGGCTGTATTACCCCAAAAACCCTCTGTGGAAATCCCCAACATGCTCAACCCATTTGAGGTGGAGCAGAATTTTTCCCGAGCTGGTGTGAGGCCATTGCCCTGTTGGAGGGGGCCCTGTGGAGGTTCCAGCTCAGAGGTTAAGAGGTTAAGTTTTAAGAGTTTACACTCTAGCTCAGCCATTAACAGCAGACACGTAGTATTGGAACACAGCCTTGAACCCCTCCACTCCCTCCTTTTTTTACTGCAGTGAGGTGTTCACCAGAATAAACACCTGAAGAATTTTTAACAGCAGGTCAGGGCACATTTTTTTAGAACTCAGCACAGGAAATAGAACACACCAACAGTGTTTATGATACTGCAGTGTACACACTATCTTCATTACAGTTCATTTGAATTGAACTGTATTGGGGTACAGTACCATACTTTCACTATAGTACAGTTTCAGCTCTTTAATTGAGTTAGGTTGAGATACGGTACCATACTTTCACTATAGTACAGTTTCAGCTCTTTAATTGAGTTAGATTGGGATACGGTACCATACTTTCACTATAGTACAGTTTCAGCTCTTTAATTGAGTTAGATTGAGACACAGTACCATACTTTCACTATAGTACAGTTTCAGCTCTTTAATTAAGTTAGATTGGGATACGGTACCATACTTTCACTATAGTACAGTTTCAGCTCTTTAATTGAGTTAGATTGAGATACGGTACCATACTTTCACTATAGTACAGTTTCAGCTCTTTAATTGAGTTAGGTTGAGATACGGTACCATACTTTTACTATAGTACAGTTTCAGCTCTTTAATTGAGTTAGATTGGGATACGGTACCATACTTTCACTATAGTACAGTTTCAGCTCTTTAATTGAGTTAGATTGAGATACGGTACCATACTTTCACTATAGTACAGTTTCAGCTCTTTAATTGAGTTAGATTGGGATACGGTACCATACTTTCACTATAGTACAGTTTCAGCTCTTTAATTGAGTTAGGTTGAGATACGGTACCATACTTTCACTATAGTACAGTTTCAGCTCTTTAATTGAGTTAGATTGGGGTACAGTACCATACTTTCACTATAGTACAGTTTCAGCTCTTTAATTGAGTTAGATTGGGATACGGTACCATACTTTCACTATAGTACAGTTTCAGCTCTTTAATTGAGTTAGATTGGGATACGGTACCATACTTTCACTATAGTACAGTTTCAGCTCTTTAATTGAGTTAGATTGGGATACGGTACCATACTTTCACTATAGTACAGTTTCAGCTCTTTAATTGAGTTAGATTGGGATACGGTACCATACTTTCACTATAGTACAGTTTCAGCTCTTTAATTGAGTTAGATTGGGATACGGTACCATACTTTCACTATAGTACAGTTTCAGCTCTTTAATTGAGTTAGATTGGGATACGGTACCATACTTTCACTATAGTACAGTTTCAGCTCTTTTAATCGAGTTAGATTGGGATACGGTACCATACTTTCACTATAGTACAGTTTCAGCTCTTTAATTGAGTTAGATTGGGATACAGTACCATACTTTCACTATAGTACAGTTTCAGCTCTTTTATTTAGTTAGAAGGAAAGTTTATTTAACCTATATGCACTTCTGATTTACAAATGTTTCAAACTGTGACAAAAGACATATGTAAGACATATTCAAACATACACTGACTACAGGAGAATGAATCACTTCACTTGTATCAATAGCCTAACCACACTCCTAGATGCTCTAAACAAACCTTGTTTCTCCCTGTAACTGTGGCTGCTATGTGGTTAGGGCTGCAAATCACAGAAAACCATACTCATTCACAGAAATAGGCTAAGAATGACTGACACTAGAGTGGAGCTGATCTTATTAATAGGCAAAAACCTCCATAGAACCTCCACTGAGCAGAACTGAACCCTAGAACTCGTGTGACTCTGACCCGAGAGGTATGTCAAACATTTCTTCACAGACAGGATGTTCATTTGTTTTGACTTGTATCCGGAATGGGGGAATCCCCCAACCCTGAACAATTTGTTTACTGTACAGTCACACCAGGGTTGCAGGAGTTTAACACATACACTGTAAAAATGAAAGGACACTCAAGGCAACCGTTGGAGTTCCTGAGCTCACCACACTGGCAGAACCTTTCAGAGAGCCTCCGGGAGCTCTTAAGAGAGCAGCTACAGTTAACAAGAGTCTTTGTGGAACCATATTATCCAGTGTTATCTGCAACGTCCTTGAGCTCCTTAGAACATTTCCGTTTAAGGCATTTAGCAGACTCTTCTAACTGTGCTTCACAGTTTACTCAGGTAGTTTGAATAGACTAAAATTTAAAGTTGAGTCTATATGGAGACCATAGTACTCTACTCTTCACCCAAGTACTCTCAGAAGAGGAGGGTCTTCAGTCTGGGTTTGAGGACAGCGAGCGAGCGTGCTGTTCGGACACCCAGGGGAAGTTCGTTCCACCACTTCGGTGCAGGACAGAAAGAAGTCTGGATGCTCGTCTTCCGTGGATCTTAAAGGATGTCGGGTCGAGCCAAGCCGTACTTGAAGCTGGAAGAGCTCTTGGTGCAGATCAGCTTTCGACCATCGCCATCAAGTACGAACAGTCAGTTCTTGAAGGTAGTGCTGAAGCAGGATAAATGGACAAGTGCAAGAATCTGACACACTTTGACAAGAACCGAACTGTGATGTTCTAGATAAATGACAGGGTCAGAACATCTCCAGAACATCAGGTAGGTCTTGCAGAGTGTTCTCCCCCAGTATGCAGTGGTCAGTACCTACCAAAAGTGCTCCAAGGAAGGACAGCCGGCAATATATACACCCGGTTTTGCAGAATGTACAATTCGGAGGCCAGATCTGAGGCCTCGGTTTAGACACAGCCTTGCAATCGACCAATCAGAGTCCACTGTCCACAGGATGATGGATTCATTATTTCACCATGTTCTTGTGATGTTCACTCCAGGCAGATGTTCATACCAAGTGTGAATAGGGGCCACTCTGCTCTGGTACAACTGTATGAAACACTTTAGACATGATTCTACAGCGGAATACAGCCATGCTGCCACGAAAATACACTATAAGCCCAAAAGTTTGTGGACACCCCTTCTAATGAATGCATTCAGCTACTTTAAGCAGCATCTATTGCTGATGTGCAAATGCACACACACAGCTTGTCTATTCCCAGCATTGAGCTGTGGAGCTGTGTTCTCTGGAATGATGAGTACTTGACGATGAGTTGGCGATTTGGAGATGAGGTGGGGTAGTGATCATTTAACACGGTGACCTTACAAGCAAATACTCACAGCAAACTGTCCATAGTGTATGTCAAACCAGATACAACATACAATGTAAAGCAAGGTCAACATCCTTTTCCTGCTAGGATGTTAATATTTGAACTGTGTTCTTTGGTTGAAGGTAGTAAAATGTCAAGAGAAGGCAACAGAAGGGGTTTGTTGCTAACCCTTGTTGTCAGACTAACCAAAGTCCTCCCTCTTTCACCACGCTACTGTTTTGCACTGTCTCCAGGTCAGTTTACAGAGCAGGTTTCAAAATACTCCCACTTGTACAAATCAATAATTAATTTAGTACCTAATAGCCATTGGGTCTTGAGAACAAATCAGAACTACTGCACACAGGGCTGTTAATGAGCACATTAATGACTATCTATATGACTATAGAACTGACTACAGCTGTGATGTTCATTGTGATGCTCAATGCTCAATCCAAAGTGTTCAGAAGGAGCTTTTTAATATGTGGCTAATTCAATGAGTGTGTGACGACCAACACCTGTGAGGTGTGTGAGACCAACAGACTGTGAGACCAAACATTTTCATCTCAGCTTCTAATCGGGACATCAGGGTTCATCGGGTGTGGTGTTACAAAATAAACAACTAAGTTACACAAACCTGAGTAAACTAGATAAGAACTGCTGTTAATTCACACAAAAGCATGAGGATTTTGCATTTCAGGAAAAAAACACTTCCGTGTGGTTTGTGAAAGAGATAAATGGGCTTTACTTTCTCGAACAGGACACTCACCATCAACGCCAATCCAACTGATCATTGAGACGAACATCACAGCTCACAGAAACACCACTGCAGCGCAGCAGGTAATATTCAACTGTCTTATAGAAAACTTTATACAGCTTGTAAAGATTAATTTCCAATTTCATCCTTTTTTGCAGACATTTCATCAAGTATGTCGTCTCTGCTGGCCTTTGGATTTCTGCTGATGTGTCTGTCGGTGGAACTGTTCCCCTGTGAATCCAAAGCAGGTCAGTAAAATCTGCTTACAGAGGGACAAATTATGTATTAAAATACAAGCTTAATTTATGTTTAGCTTAAAGTCTGAAGACTAAGCATCCCTCAACTCAGAGGTTCCCATACCTGTTCATGGAGGAGCGCTTCACCATGGTTGGGAACCTCATAGTGCTTATTTGATTTGAGATGAAACTGAGTCTGAGTTCTGTCGTTACAGTGTCAATGAAGTGCTCGTTTCAGGATGGGGACAGTGACGCTGATGACAATGACTCTGAAGAGAAACCTGAAAAGACTAAATATGTGGCTCGAAGCTGTAAAGAAATCCGCGAGAAGTATCACGTTAAAGCAGGTAAGGCTGAAACTGGACTCTGAAGTTCTCCAAAACAAAGCATAATGGGCTTTTAACCAATCTGTGATGTCTCTGCACAAACAGACGGCCTGTACTATCTGACAACTGAGACTGGGGTGGTCTACCAGACCTTCTGTGATATGACCACTGCTGGAGGTGGCTGGACGCTGGTGGCCAGTGTGCATGAGAACAACATGTATGGGAAATGCTCTGTAGGTGACCGCTGGTCAAGCCAGCAAGGTGATAACCCTAACGTACCTGAAGGAGAAGGAAACTGGGCTAACATGGCTACATTTGGAACTGCAGAAGGTGCTACCAGTGATGACTACAAGGTACAGGGAGATGCACTAGCCATCATTTATGAAGTATATTGCTCTGGTTTGAATAATAAAGTATAATACTAATGGTCCTGGAGTGCTGGTTGTTCTGGCACACCTTAGATTAGGACCTGAAACTCTTGTACCACCCTAACCATAAATTAAACCCACCTGTTATCCCACTTACTTCTCACAGAATCCGGGGTATTATGACATCGAGGCTCAGGACATGTCTGTGTGGCATGTTCCCAATAACGTCCAGCTGCAAAAATGGACCCCTGCTTCCATCTTACGCTACCACACTGAGAATCGCTTCCTCAGCTCCCATGGAGGAAACCTTTATAACTTATTCAAGGTAAAAAAAAAAAACACAAGCAAACAAACATTACATTTTAATTTGAATCAAAGAAGCTGAAACTGTACTATAGTGAAAGTATGGTACTGTATCTAAATCTAACTCAATTAAAGAGCTGAAACTGTACTATAGTAAAAGTATGGTACTGTATCCCAATCTAACTCAATTAAAAGAGCTGAAACTGTACTATAGTGAAAGTATGGTACTGTATCCCAATCTAACTCAATTAAAGAGCTAAAACTGTACTATAGTGAAAGTATGGTACTGTATCTCAATCTAACTCAATTAAAGAGCTGAAACTGTACTACAGTGAAAGTATGGTACTGTATCTCAATCTAACTCAATTAAAGAGCTGAAACTGTACTATAGTGAAAGTATGGTACTGTATCTCAATCTAACTCAATTAAAGAGCTGAAACTGTACTATAGTGAAAGTATGGTACTGTATCCCAATCTAACTCAATTAAAGAGCTAAAACTGTACTATAGTGAAAGTATGGTACTGTATCTCAATCTAACTCAATTAAAGAGCTGAAACTGTACTATAGTGAAAGTATGGTACTGTATCCCAATCTAACTCAATTAAAGAGCTGAAACTGTACTATAGTGAAAGTATGGTACTGTATCCCAATCTAACTCAATTAAAGAGCTGAAACTGTACTATAGTGAAAGTATGGTACTGTATCCCAATCTAACTCAATTAAAGAGCTAAAACTGTACTATAGTGAAAGTATGGTACTGTATCCCAATCTAACTCAATTAAAGAGCTAAAACTGTACTATAGTGAAAGTATGGTACTGTATCTCAATCTAACTCAATTAAAGAGCTGAAACTGTACTATAGTGAAAGTATGGTACTGTATCCCAATCTAACTCAATTAAAGAGCTAAAACTGTACTATAGTGAAAGTATGGTACTGTATCTCAATCTAACTCAATTAAAGAGCTAAAACTGTACTATAGTGAAAGTATGGTACTGTATCCCAATCTAACTTAATTAAAGAGCTGAAACTGTACTATAGTGTAAGTATGGAACTGTATCCCAATCTAACTCAATTAAAGAGCTGAAACTGTACTATAGTGAAAGTATGGTACTGTACCCCAATCTAACTCAATTAAAGAGCTGAAACTGTACTATAGTGAAAGTATGGTACTGTATCTCAATCTAACTCAATTAAAGAGCTGAATCTGTACTATAGTGAAAGTATGGTACTGTATCTCAATCTAACTCAATTAAAGAGCTGAAACTGTACTATAGTGAAAGTATGGTACCGTATCTCAATCTAACTCAATTAAAGAGCTGAATCTGTACTGTGGTGAATGTAAATTAATCTAAGATGGCCAGTCAATCCTTTGGTGAGTTCTTACCACTTGATGCTTTTCACAATGAATTTCAAGCTTGTTTATTCTTTATCATCTTCCCATTAGAAATTTCCAGTAAGGCATGGAATTGGAGTTTGCCGCACTAATAATGGACCAACTGCTCCAGTGGTGTACGATTTGGGAAATGAAGTCTCTACAAAGAACTTCTATGGTCCCAACCCAAGAGGTATGTCAACTCTTACTACTAAGAATTTTATCCTGGATAAAACTTTAATACAATTCAGTGAAAAATCAAGATCAGCATGATTGATCAGTGAGCCTACATTCAGCCAAATTGCTAAAAGAAACACTGAACTGGTTTTGACCTTGGTGGTTTGACCATAATCTCTAAACTAGGGTGACCAAATGTCCCCAGTGTCCTCCTTTTTGAAAATGTTGTATGGTTATACAATAGAAACAGCTCTCCACAGAGCTGAACGTGGAGTTTATACAGGGCGTGCCTTTACAGATATAAAACTGGGAAGAGTCCAGTGTTTGTTCATCTCTCGCAGTAAACTTAAGCACACATCAGATATCTTGGCTGATAGACTGAATATGGGATTAGAGATGAATCTTGCTGCTTTGATTTTTCACCAAATAATAATCTGTGCATCTCACCTCAACAGATCTAAAGTAGCAACTGTAAATCTGGATGTTTTCCTCCAGCACTCTTTCTGAACTTGGTCAGATCACCTCAAAATGACTTCATACTCACTGTTATTTGTCTTTAATCCTTTCAGGAGAGTCTGAGGCCGGCTTCATCGCTTTCAGAGTGTTTAACCATGAGAGGGCAGCCATGGCCATCTGCTCTGGACTCAGACCGACGGGCTGCAACACGGAGCACGTGAGTTATCAGGCTCATGTATTTGAGTTCATGCAGTCATGTATTCCTCACTCTGCTTCATACTCACTGTTCAGAGGTGGACAGTCAGTTTGGGAATATCTGTCCTAATGTGTTGCAGTACTGTATCGGGGGAGGAGGCCATTTCCCAGAAGCTGCACCTAGACAGTGTGGAGATTTCCCATCTTTTGACTGGGACGGTTACGGGACAAATGCCGGGTGGAGTGCCTCCAAAGAGATCACTGAAGCTGCTGTGCTCCTGTTCTACCGCTGAGATCCAGATCACACCCTCAGCTTTCTCTCTCTCTCTCTTTCTCTATCGTTTATTTTACAGAACATACAGGAAGAGTCATTTCTTTGTGACTGAAACTCTTATGCATCAGATTGGGTAATTCAGACACTGACACGTTCAGCTCTAGGTGGACCAGGAAGATCAGGGTCTTCTCCTGACTCAGCAGGTCAATATTTTGTGATAATTGAGAATATTCTAATGGAGATGGAGCAAATGTTCCTCAAATTATTGGATTAGATTCCCCACAGCCAATATGGAAGGTCCCCTGTGCTCCAGTGCTGACTGACTGAACCGACTCGTTAATGTTTGGGTAAAGGTTCTTCATTTGAAACATTATCATAGTTTTGATGTTAAATCAATAGAGCTAAAGGGAGGAAGGTCCCAATTAAAAACCCCAGCAAACAGTGGTAGGGTGAAAGTATGATTATATCGTCACTGTTATCTCTGAAACGGCAAATTTCAATGTAAACAGTCATCGTTTTAAAAATTACTATTGGTAACGCAATGTTTTCTGAGCACATTTTAGTTTAATCCAATCCAATCCAAATCTAATGAGTTACAATTATAAAGAAATATCTTGCTAAGCTGGAGAATGTGGTCCTGGTACTATGGACTGTGGATGTGTTAAAAAGGTGATGGTACTGTGATTTCTTTTCTATATTAAATCATCTAAAATCAAATATAAAAGCATGTTAAAAAAAGACAAATCTGTCCTGTGTTTTGGTTTTTCATCTTTTGAGACACTTCAGCATTCATACCTTACACAAAACCTTCACATCTGGACACACTGAGGGTCTGACTGGAACATAGTTATAACATTAATTTGGGGAAAATAGGAAATGATCAAAATGAGAATGAGAATCAGAATCCATCTTCTGTGAAAAAAACCTTTTAAAGGTGAATGTTTTTGTAAATGCATAATAAAGGGTAGACGAATGAGCATTTCTAGATAAATAATATACAAACTGGCATTCACAATTCCAATTTCAACATGACAAGGGGTTTTAAGTAGTTTTTCAATGGGCATCAGACCAACAGAGGGCGCTGCAATTAAAAAAATTAGCACTTTTAACATCACAAATTAAAAAAACAACAACAAGAGTGATCACACCCTTCCAAGCAGTATCCTTACTAAACACCCCCTGTTAAATTAGTACCAAGCCTTACTCAACTCACATCAGTAAGAGTTTACACACTAATACTAATCAACAACTCTGCTGGGGTATAAAGCTAAACGCTTACCTTGGGACTGGCTTCACACTTTTTAATTACACAAGAGTAATTCACCATAAATACATAAAAACAGAAAATTGATTCACAAAGCTTCACTAGCCAGCTAGCATTAGCATTAAACACTCTATAGCATCCTTTTAGCCCTCTTACTGGGAATACACAATACGGACAAACGTATTGGAGCACCCATTAACGATTTCTTCCCAAATTAAGGGTATTATCCTGTTTTGTTGGAGTAACTATGAGTTCTACGGTCCAGGAAAGGCACTGGAGCATTGCTGTGAGAATTTGATTGCACTCAAAATTAGCAAGAGCATTAGTGTGTTAGGATAGATCAGGATGTTGGATGACCACCATTTCAGCTCATTCCTCCATCCCTCCAACTCCCTAACTCATCACAGAGAACACGGTTCCACTGCTCTACAGCTCAGTGATGTTGACGTACCTCTTGGGTTGGAGTCATGCAGGTTCCTGGTCGACTGGTACCATGTGAGCGTCATTGATGCGCCGAGAATAATTTCTGGTCGGTGGTGGTCCTGTGGTGGTTTCTTCAATTCCAGCCCCCGGAATACTTCGTTTTGATAGATTGAAATCTGGGCTGCATGAAAATATTTGCTGAAAAACAATTACATTAACCTTTAACCAAAGAAAGATGCTTAAGTTGCTAAAGTGGCTAATAAATCAAAACATTAGTAACATATTGAAGAAATATTACCATTCTAGCAGCAGGATGTTGATCTACCTCTCATGCTGGGACTGTTCCTGGTGGAGGATCGTTCAACACTGGCACAGAAGGTCTAAAAGAAAGTCTTACATTAGCACATATTTTTATGGCTAAACATCTCACTTTGCTTTTCTTTAACACATTAAGGTGCTTGATCACCTCCACTACAAATGTTATGTGCTTACATGTATCCCTAAACACATCTGAAGGTGCTTTGAGTTATTGCATCACAGTGCGTTGACAAGACGAACTGGACACCATCCACACTTGACCTTGCATCGTCCATTTACAACGATATATGAAAGATTTTCTTTCAACATTTCAAAGGTTTTTATTATTCAAAGAAATCAAAACTTGGCTAAACTGGTATATTTTGTTTTGTTTGTTGTTAGTGTAAGGAGGTGTTGTTCCCGGCTTTATACCACCAGGTGGCAGTATATGAGCTCCTCTATTCTCAGCTCTTTCCTGTGACTGCTCATCAAGAGAAGCACAGTATTGTGTTCTTTCATGAAGACGACATAATAACACATTGCCACCAGCTGATACACCACAGTTCTGAAGGAAGCTCAACTTCCTTGAAGATCCTTCTTCAGAGAACTGCCATTTTCGAGGGGTTCCTAGAGGTTCCATAAAGGGTTCGGCCAGTGCGATGAGCTAAGGCACTCCAAAAGGCTTTCATTTTTACAGTGTAAAATCCTAAACTCACTTGCTTTACAATAAATGTACTGTCAGGATACTAAATATCATATACAATATAATATAAATATACAACTAACAACATCCTAGTGGTAAAATTATGTTGACGTACCTTATGGGTTGGAGTCTTTCAAGTTCCTGGTCGACTGGTACCATGTGAGCATCACTGATTTGCTGAGAATAGTTTCTGGTCAGTGGTGGTCCCGTGGTGGTTTCTTTGCACATGGTCGGGTTAGACTGTCTATTTGTAACCTACAAGCTGCATCTACAGTATATGGGCGGAATTTCTAGGTTCTAAATGGGTATAGAAGATAGAAAATCTGAAAGAGAGGAAGGGTCACACTGGTTGGCCTAGTGAAGAGTGACCCAGTGATGGCAGGAAAAACATGACTTAAAAGGGGAACTTGGCTTGCCTGGATGGAGAATTCACTCATAGCACTCATTCATAGCATATACACACACTGGTACCACCAAATGATTCATTTGCATGATTTAATCGACATTTATAGCCACAAAGCAAAGACCGCAAAGTCAGAAATGCTCAGGATTAAACAAGATAGTAAACAAGGACTGCTGCTATACAATGTTTATCATTACCAACTGTCCATGAAATAGTAGCAGGGAAAATATATCAGCAAATGCTGGCTGCATTTGCTGGTATATTAAGGATAGGGCTGATCGATCCCTTTTGGAGTTGACCCCATAAGGATATTCCACACAATAATTTTCTTGACTCCAAAAGATGTATAAGTACATAAAACAGAGTGACATAGTAATCAGTACAATGTTGTAAAAGAATTAATACTCCATCATCATTGATGGTACGAATAGGTATCAAACTGGTATTAGTGGCCAGTGTTGACAACCCATGGTTTTATTGACATCAGCAAAAATACTGCTCATAACATGCTTTTGTACAGTATCGAGAGATGGAAGTAATATAACTAAAAACAACAACAGCAAAAAAAAAAAACATCAGGGCAAGACTAAAGAACAAAGCTTGCAAGAAAATAGGGAAAGACCAGGGGCTGGATTCACAAAATCTTTCCTAAGAAAAAAAATATGAAGGATCTTAAGATAAACTCTAGATTATCTGCAATTGTTTAAAAAAATTGTATGCTGTATTCCACAACTCATAATAAACAATAATGAGTTATACTGAAAAACGTACTGCAGTAGAACAATTAATCAGTCACTTCAACCATCAACCATCATGTTCTGATCATCATCTGCAGCTGATGTTCTGCTCCTGACTCTAATTCTACACATTTGAAGGAGTAATAAATGTGGGGGGGGTTGGACTTTCTGTTTACAGGAAAATAAAATTTCTATTAATCCCATTTTATAAATGATGATTAAAGACATTTCTTCAGTTGTGTTGAGTTTAATTACATGACCTCTATCTCTCAGTAGTATCTCTCTTGTGTTGTAATTCTGTTACATAGCTGTATTTATACAAGCAAGGCTATTTGGCGAGGTAAGGTTTCTGGGGGGTAGATGTTTCAGCACTGACATTGATGTGATTGTACAAATGTATTTTCCACCTCGCCCAAGGTCAAATAAATCTAGACAGTGAACGGTTCTGTGTGGAATTGGGTCCTAACCTTCAATTCCCAAATACCCGGAATCTCACATAACAGTCCTAGTTATGGGTGTTAGCGGTAGAAGAGCAGCACAGCGGCGTCCGTGATCTGCTTGGACGCGCTCCAGGCGATGTGTGTCCCGTAGCCTCTTGCGTCAAAAGAAGGGAAATCTCCACACTGACCGGGCGCTCTCTCTGGGAAATGACCCCCTCCGCCAATACAGTACTGCAAGACACAGCAACAATCCCTTCTATTACATTCAGCCATTATAGAAATACTTTACAATACAGACAAAATACACATTTATTTAACATATCTACTATCTGGGGCTATTCAACCATAAAGGCCAGTATGTTGACCACATAACTCATTTGACTAGTCACATATTAGTTTTATAGTTAAATTACAACTTGAATAATTAGTGGATACTAAATAATTAGTACTTATACCATAAACATTTACACTAAAAAATGAGTAGATACTAAATGTTTATTACTAATTATAATATATAATACATAATTATTACTGGCTGAATAATTAGCCGGTACTGAAAATGACTGTTTATTTAATAATTAGTAGGTTCAGAATCATTTATAATTAGTGAATAAATACTACTTATTAAATAATTAGCAGGTTGGAATAATTTGTAGTTACTAAATAATTACCACATTCTGAATAATTATTAGATACTGAATAATTAGCAAGTAATGAATAATCAGTAGATATGAAATAATTTGTGGTTACAGAGTAATTACATAAAAAATCCATTAAAAATGAATTAATGAGACTCATGAGATTCATGCCAAAACCAAGATATAGTTCTAGACAGAACTTTGCTATCTCTAGTCTAAACCATAGTTTATTTTCTCCAGAAATTCATATTACAGACATTTTAGCTAATCAACACCTTGCGGCTAATGCAGCTAATGTAGTGATATAGGCTTATATCCTACCAATTACCAATGGATGTTTTTTAAACTCACATGTTCTGTATTGCAGCCTCTTGGTCTTACTCCAGAACAGATGGCCATAGCCGCACTCTCTCTGTTAAAAGGTCTAAAGGTGATATAGCCAGCTTCAAACTCCCCTAACAAGATACAAATCAAAACAAGATGCAAATCAAATGCATACAACTACAGAACATTCCTATATTTCAGCACATTAAAAAGTATACAATGGCTGGTTCAAAATGTTTTCCAAAATATAAAATCAATTTAATTACAGTACACATATTCAATATTTCTGATATGCTTAATTACATTTCTGCATAAATAAATGATTAAGACGTAAACAAATTCATAATAAGCTCCCCCGGTCAGAGCTGTTCTACAGTGGAGGTGAAGGGAAGCAGACGTCTGAAGCTCTAATAATAAAAGCCCCTCACAGAAAGTTCTTCACCTAATGGTGATGAAGACGCTGCCTGATGCCTGAGACACGGTTCTACCAGAGTTCTGAGAAGAGTTCGGCTCTAAAACCTGCTTTTAAAATCAGATCATTAAAATGGTGGAGGGATACATGCTGCAGGGTGTAGTGCGGCTACAGAAAGTAGTCCCTAAAGAGAACTGCATTAGTTCAGATTCTCTATTCACTATTTTACCATCATCATCATCATCATCATCATCCATATAAAACTCAGAAGACTCGTGTAGCTGCACTGGTGGGTTTGGGTATGAAATAAAATATGGGCTATATCTGTGCTGTAGTCATGGCGACCGACGCTTGGTTCCATTCACCCCCTCTGTAAAGAGATCTGAGTGGGTAGGTTTGAACACAACTTGCAATGTGTCCATCAGTGGAATTACAGTGTGATCTGAATACACTGCCGTACCTCTGGCGCTGGGGCCGTAGAGGTAGGTTGTTAGAGCCTGGTCTCCAGTGTCGTACACCACAGGCACATTTGGCCCATTACCAGTGTTACATGACCCGGCGCCGTACCTTACTGGATATTTCTGAAAAAAGAGCACAGACCCAATTTTGAATATTCTTATTTCTATGTGCCAGTATGTAATTCCAGTCCAAAGTATCGAACCAACAAATCCAGGTACCAATTAAAATACAGATGTCAGTACTGCTGGAACACGACTAATACTGTCTTTAGGACATACAAAAGTAGATCTGACAAAATAATCAGTACAGTGTAAATTAAGCACTCGTAGTCTATCGTGATTGATGGTATAAATAAGGGGGATTATATATATATATATATATATATATACAGTGAGTCCAAGAAGTATTTGATCCCTTGCTGATTTTCTTTGTTTGCCCACTAATAAAGACACTATCCTTCTGCACTTTTAATGGTAGATATATTCTAACATGGAGAGACAGAATATCAAGACAAAAATCCAGAATATAATTTTAAAGAATATATTTTAATTAATTTGTATTTCAATGAGGAAAATAAGTATTTGATCCCTCTTGCCAAACACACTCAATACTTAGTGGCAAAGCCTTTGTTTGCAAGCACAGCGGTGAGACGTTTGTTGTAGTTAACCACAAGTTTAGCACACACACCAGGGGGAATTTTGGCCCACTCTTCTTTGCAGATCCTCTCTAAATCATGAAGGTTGGTGGGCTGTCGCTTGGCAACTCTGACCTTCAGCTCCCTCCATAGATTTTCGATCGGATTGAGGTCTGGCGACTGGCTGGGCCACTCCATGACCTTAATGTGATTTTTCTTGAGCCAATCCTTTGTTGCCTTTGCTGTATGTTTAGGGTCGTTATCATGTTGGAAGACCCAACCACGGCCCATTTTCAGATCCCTGGCAGAGGGGAGGAGGTTGTCCCTCAGGATTGTGCGGTACATGGCTCCATCCATCTTCCCAGTGATGCGGTGAAGTAGCCCTGTACCCTTGGCAGAGAAACACCCCCAAAACATTATGCTTCCACCTCCATGCTTGACGGTGGGCACAGTGTTCTTGGGGTCATAGGCAGCATTTTTCTTCCTCCACACATGGCGGGTGGAGTTGAGGCCAAAAAGTTCAATTTTGGTCTCGTCTGACCACAAAACCTTCTCCCAATAACTTGGTTCATCTTTCAAATGATCATTGGCATACTTGAGGCGTGCCTCCACATGTGCTCTCTTCAGCAGGGGTACCTTTCGGGCACTGCAGGATGTGAATCCATTGTTGCGCAAAGTGTTGCCAATTGTTTCCTTGCAAACTGTGGTCCCAGCTGCCTTCAGGTCATTTGCTAACTCCTGCCGAGTGGTTGCAGGACGATTTCTGACTGTTCTCAGCATCATTGCCACCCCACGAGGCGAAATCTTCTTTGGAGCACCGGGCCGAGGTCTGTTGATTGTCATGTTATACTCTTTAAACTTTCTGATAATTGCACCAATAGTTGTTACTTTCACATCCAACACCTTACTAATCTTTTTGTAGCCCATTCCAGCTTTGTGAAGGTCAACAATTCTGACTCTGAGGTCCTGTGACAGCTCTTTGGTTTTACCCATGTTGGAGACTTGAAATCTGTGTGATCTGTCTGATTCTGTGGACAGGTGTTTTTCACACAAGTGATTAGTGAGAACAGGTGGCTTCAGGTCAGGTAACAAGTTGATTGGGAGTGTCTAACTGGTCTGTAAAAGCCAGAACTGCTAATGAATACTAAGGGATCAAATACTTATTTCACTCCATGAAATACAAATCAATTAATATATATTCCTTAGATTTATTTTCTGGATTTTCTTTTTAATATTCTGTCTCTCCATGTAAGAATACATCTACCATTAAAAGTATAGAATGATCATGTCTTTATTAGTGGGCCAACGAAGAAAATCAGCAAGGGATCAAATACTTCTTGGACTCACTGTATACACACAGGCAGATATTAATGACCCATGGTTTTATTACTATTGATAAAAATACTGCTGATAACATTCCGGATATCCTCCACAAAAGAAAACAGAAAGTTCTTCCACCTAATGGTGATGAAGACACTGCCTGATGCCTGAGACTTTGTTCTACCAGAGTTTGAGACGATGTTTGGTCTTTTAATCGTTGACGGACTTTAAAAGTCCAGCAAGAGTGTGTGAGAGTGTGTGTTGTACCTGGAATAAGTTGTAGAGGTTTCCTCCGTATGATTTAAGAAAGCCGGTCTGGGTGTGATAGCGCAGAAAGGAAGTTTTTATCCAGTGATCGGTGAGAATGTTGTTAGGAACGTGCCACACAGACACATCCTGAGCGTCAATATCAAAGTACCCAGGGTTCTGCAACACAAATGAACTTCAAGTTAAAAGTGTTATTTGGTTGCAATATACCTATGAGCCAAAACATTACGATCACTCGTGGATGAGGTGTATAACGGTAATCATGCACGATAAACATAGTGCATGTAAAGACACGGTTTTCATAGCCTGCTGTCAGATGTAAGGAGGGAGCTGTTTTGGAGGCTTGTGGAGAAGAAACAGCATAATAAGCAGGCAGTGATAATGTTTTGACTCATCAGTGTAAGCAGCAATACAGAAGTTCACTGTAGCTATGAGGAGGGTATTAGGCAAAATATAGGTCAGCCAATCAGAAAAGAGATTTTATGGACATTTATTGACATCAAATTAAAAAGAACAGTTACTAAAAAACAATACACTCTCAAATGTTCTAAATGAACCAAGAAAAACGGTCTAGAAATGCTCGCTGTACCTTGTAGTCGTCACTGGTAGCAGCTTCCACTGTTCCGAACGTGACCGTGTTAGCCCAGTTTCCATCTCCATCAGGTCGATTAGCATTGCTTCCCTGCTGGCTTGACCAGCGGTCACCTACAGTGCATTTTCCAAAAACATTGTTCTCGTGCACACTTGCCACCAGCGTCCAGCCACCTCCTGCAGTGGTCATGTCGCAGTAGGTCTGGTAAACCACATCCTTTGAAGAAAACAGATAGTACAGGCCATCTGGAGAAAGAACAGCTTTTAGTTGTGTTTAAATTATGATATGCTGTTCATATGGATATTAAACACAGAACATACCCTTTTTGACTCCATATGTTTCAAGAAGATCTTTGCAGCTTGTGGCGAGGTACTCCAACCCAGATGCTGCTTGTACAGCACTCCGAGGTTTAATGATGTGACTGTTTTTTGCAACATCATTCCACACATCATTCTCCATCTGTAAAGAAAAGGTCACGCTACTACACCATGTTTTATTGCATTACAGTGACTATAATTTCTGTATGATATACTAGTAGAACTTGTATACAGTACATCAATAAGATGATGCCAATAATAGAAATAAGATGAATTAATTAATAAAAAAAATGATGGCAGTGGCTTGTTTCTAAACATTTTAGAAAATAGAGACTGTAAACACTTACCGGGAAGACCTTCGAGAGTGAAAATGTTCAGAGAAACCCAAAGAGAACAGAACAAGACAGCTACCAGATGCATCTCTCTGACGGAGTTACAGACCTGTAAACAAAGCATTAATTAAGCTACGACAACTAAACCAAAAAACATTACATTCATGCATGTAAATAATGCTAAAATAAGAATTTTTTACTTTGATTAGCACCAAACTGGATAAGTAATTAATTCATTTGAGAAATACAACACAAAACACCAGCCACTGCAAACTATCCTGAAATTGTGAAATATCAGAGGACCTGAACTGAAGACCCAGTTAATGCAGATGGTTTTTATGCGCCACTATGAACTCTGAACTTGCGTAGAGCTGTCCTGATGAAGCTCCAACAAAGTTCAAATAAATAAGGCAAAAAGTGTGAACTCATGCTTGGCTGTTAAAGCTGACTAACGGCCCTGTTGCACAGATGTTACAGAAACAGGAAGTGTCTTGTCATTGTTCTGACCCCTGTGTCACACAGTCCACATTACAGAGGCAGAACGCTGATTGTATAATTACGATGGTACGTTTGATGTAAAAATTCTCTATCAATGTAAAGGTTATCAACACGACTGTTTATGTCACTAATCAAAGATCTTTTGTAGCACATTTATTTTTGTACTTCATCAATGCTGCGAAAAAGTTTCTCAAATTCTTATTTTTTTATATTAGTCACATTTAAAGGTCTCAGAACATTCAAAGAACTTGTAGGTCTCGCTTGCCTTAGTTAAGGCCATTGTACACGACTCCACACTACGAAATGCATCTTGGGACAAATGAAAGATGCAAACCACTGCTGACCAAAAAAGAACACAAAGGCTTGTCTTTCATTAGCCAAAAAAACATCTAGATGACCCCCAATCCGACCCAGGATAATATTCTGTGGACTGGTGAGTCAAAGGTGGAACTTTTCAGAAGACATAGGTCATGTTACATAGCCTGTAAAGCTAACACTGCATTCCACCATTTAATAAGAACATCATACATGGTGGTGGTAGTGTCATGAATTGCTACCACCAGCACCGGGTGGTCCAAGCTGAAAAACTCAGTAGTCAAATTTAAACAATGGGTGATTTAAGATTTCAATAAATGGTGTGCAGTGTGGGTTTGTTTGTGCTGTCTTTATATATATATTCTATTAAAATTGGTTGAAATATCTGAAACATTTACATGTGACAAATGCAAAAACAGAAAGAAATTGGACTATTAATTAGCCAAGCCAGTGTTATAATTGTGAAAATGTTACATTTTGTCTACAAGCCCCATACAAGTCCCAAGCCTAACTACAAGTACCATAATTACCTATCAATTACTTTAAGAATTGCTGCATAATTTCTAAGCTTGAACATCTTTCAACTCTCTTTCTATCTCTGCTGCATCTAGAACCAACTGTGGGTTACAAAAGACAGCGATTTCAACACACTTCCGTGTCCTGAGCCTAATCACACTTACAATACAATAAAAGCACTAAACTGTAGCAATTCATTCATTTGAGAAATACAACACAAAACACCAACCATTGCAAGTTATTCTGAAATTCTGAAATATCAGAGGACCTGAACTGAAAACGGTAGATCTACTGTTCGTATTCAACCCTACGTTTTCATACGCCACCATTTCAACTACTGGTTCAATGGTAAACGTTAAAAGTTAATGCAGATGGTTTTTATGCGCCACTATGAACTCTTTCTATCTCTGCTGCATCTAGAACCATCAGTGGATTACAACAGACGGCGATTTCAACACACTTCTGTGTCCTGAACCTTACAATACAATAAAAGCCAGGCTTCATGTTTCAGCTTGTTCAGATTTTTGTTAAACAATGTTGAAAACATTTCTTCATTTTTCTTTTAATTCAAGTACTTAACAATAAACACAAACATAATACTGTTACAGTTGCAATGGTGAATAAACATACTCACCAGCATGCCTGTGTTTTTCTCTTCAATTCGCTCTTCTTTCTTCTAACAAATCAGCCAGGCGGTCTTTCCTTTCCAAGGTGGAAAACCATGCCAACGCCCATGTCTTCGCTAAGCAAAATTGGGTTAGCTAGCTAAACAGCTGATGCAGTGGTTTGGTCAAAATTTAACCAGGCAGATTGTTTTGTTTGTCAAATACAATCAGGAACCACAAACAGGGTTCTCTAATGAAGACAGGTGAAAGTGCTGAGAGAAAATATACTTTTTAAGGTTGATTTTAAATCAAGAAGAATGGTCACAGTGTTTCTGAGGAATGCCACTTAAATGCCTAATGGCAGTCTGGTTTTAGGGTCCGCCAGCAGACCACTATTAGTGGACGAGTCCCCCAGTAGACCAGTATTGGTGGACCTAAGAGTGCGAGAAGGTGTCTAGGGTTGCAGAAGCTAGAAATGGTAAAACGGGACAGTTGCAGAGCAGCTCATCACCTCCAGACTCTTCTAGTTATCAGATTCAGGAACCAGCGGATTTTCCTGTGCCCAGGACTGCAGGTCTGTCCATCGTCTGCCCCCTTGCCAAACTGCCGCTAAACACTCATCAGAAGGGAAAGCACCATAAACCATACTAAGCTAAGCAGAAATAAGCTAAGCTCACTAAATTCACTTAGCTACTAGCTACCCCCTCAGTTAGCTTAGCAAATGCTACAGTAGCAAGTGCTATCTAACTTTAGCCACTGAATTAATTTAAACTCACCAAATCTTCACTTTATATTGGGAAGAGCCTTTCACAGTGAGATGTTTGTCTCACCTGAGCTCATTTTACGTTTATCACGGTTCACTCTATTTTACCCCAGTCTACCCCTTTTTACCTGTTTATCCGAGTTTACTCTATTTAACCTCAGTTTATCACAGTTTACTCCATTTTACCTCAGTCTACCTCATTTTTACCTCAGTTTATCCCAGTTTACACCATTTTACCTCAGTTTATCCCAGTTTACTCCATTTTACCTCAGTCTACCTCATTTTTACCTCAGTTTATCCGAGTTTACTCCATTTTACCTCAGTTTTACCTCAGTTTATCACAGTTTACTCCATTTTACCTCAGTCTACCTCATTTTTACCTCAGGTTATCCGAGTTTACTCCATTTTACCTCATTTTTACCTCAGGTTATCCGAGTTTATCCCATTTTACCTCAGTTTATCCCAGTTTACTCCATTTTACCGCAGTTTATCCCAGTTTACTCCATTTTTACCTCAGTGTATCCAAGTTTACTCCATTTTACCTCAGTTTATCCCAGTTTACTCCATTTTTACCTCAGTGTATCCAAGTTTACTCCATTTTACCTCAGTTTATCACAGTTTACTCCATTTTACAGTGTATCCAAGTTTACTCCATTTTTACCTCAGTTTTACCTCAGTTTATCACAGTTTACTCCATTTTACCTCAGTCTACCTCATTTTTACCTCAGGTTATCCGAGTTTATCCCATTTTACCTCAGTTTATCCCAGTTTACTCCTTTTTACCGCAGTTTATCCCAGTTTACTCCATTTTTACCTCAGTTTTACCTCAGTTTATCACAGTTTACTCCATTTTACCTCAGTCTACCTCATTTTTACCTCAGGTTATCCGAGTTTATCCCATTTTACCTCAGTTTATCCCAGTTTACTCCATTTTACCTCAGTTTATCCCAGTTTACTCCATTTTACCGCAGTTTATCCCAGTTTACTCAATTTTTACCTCAGTGTATCCAAGTTTACTCCATTTTACCTCAGTTTATCACAGTTTACTCCATTTTACAGTGTATCCAAGTTTACTCCATTTTTACCTCAGTTTTACCTCAGTTTATCACAGTTTACTCCATTTTACCTCAGTCTACCTCATTTTTACCTCAGGTTATCCGAGTTTATCCCATTTTACCTCAGTTTATCCCAGTTTACTCCTTTTTACCGCAGTTTATCCCAGTTTACTCCATTTTACCTCAGTTTATCCCAGTTTACTCTATTTTACCTCAGTTTATCCCAGTTTACTCCATTTTACCGCAGTTTATCCCAGTTTACTCCATTTTACCTCAGTTTATCCAAGTTTACTCCATTTTTACCTCAGTTTATCCCAGTTTACTCCATTTTACCTCAGTCTACCTCATTTTTACCTCAGTTTATCCGAGTTTACTCCATTTTACCTCAGTTTTACCTCAGTTTATCACAGTTTACTCCATTTTACCTCAGTCTACCTCATTTTTACCTCAGGTTATCCGAGTTTATCCCATTTTACCTCAGTGTATCCAAGTTTACTCCATTTTACCTCAGTTTATCACAGTTTACTCCATTTTACAGTGTATCCAAGTTTACTCCATTTTTACCTCAGTTTTACCTCAGTTTATCCCAGTTTACTCCATTTTTACCTCAGTTTTACCTCAGTTTATCACAGTTTACTCCATTTTACCTCAGTCTACCTCATTTTTACCTCAGGTTATCCGAGTTTATCCCATTTTACCTCAGTTTATCCGAGTTTATCCCATTTTACCTCAGTTTATCCCAGTTTACTCCTTTTTACCGCAGTTTATCCCAGTTTACTCCATTTTACCTCAGTTTATCCCAGTTTACTCTATTTTACCTCAGTTTATCCCAGTTTACTCCATTTTACCGCAGTTTATCCCAGTTTACTCCATTTTACCTCAGTTTATCCAAGTTTACTCCATTTTTACCTCAGTTTATCCCAGTTTACTCCATTTTACCTCAGTTTATCACAGTTTACTCCATTTTACCCCAGTTTACTCCATTTTTACCTCAGTTTATCACAGTTTACTCCATTTTACCCCAGTTTACTCCATTTTTACCTCAGTTTATCACAGTTTACTCCATTTTACCCGTTTACTCCATTTTACCTCAGTTTATCACAGTTTACTCCATTTTACCCCAGTTTACTCCATTTTACCGCAGTTTATCCCAGTTTACTCCATTTTACCGCAGTTTATCCCAGTTTACTCCATTTTTACTTCAGTTTATCTGAGTTTACTCCATTTTACCTCAGTTTATCCCAGTTTACTCCATTTTACCTCAGTTTATCACAGTTTACTCCATTTTACCCCAGTTTACTCCATTTTTACCTCAGTTTATCACAGTTTACTCCATTTTACCCCAGTTTACTCCATTTTTACCTCAGTTTATCACAGTTTACTCCATTTTACCCGTTTACTCCATTTTACCTCAGTTTATCACAGTTTACTCCATTTTACCCCAGTTTACTCCATTTTACCGCAGTTTATCCCAGTTTACTCCATTTTACCGCAGTTTATCCCAGTTTACTCCATTTTTACTTCAGTTTATCTGAGTTTACTCCATTTTACCTCAGTTTATCCAAGTTTACTCCATTTTACCTCAGTTTATCCCAGTTTACTCTATTTTACCTGAGTCTACCCCATTTTACCTCAGTTTTACCTCAGTTTACGCAATTTGTACCTCAGTTTTATCGTTAATCCAGTGTCTTCTCTCGATTATCCGTTATAAGCCTCTAATCGTCTATTTGGTTAAAAAAAAAAGCCGCGCGCTTCTTAAAGCGACAGGCACCACTATAACGCTGTATTGGCTGAGAGTTAACAGCAGGCTGAGAGGCACGTGAACTTGTGCACGTTATAAGCGTTATTTCTTTAAACAACAGCAGCAGCAGCAATAATAATAATAATAATAATAATAATAAAACGTGGAGGCTGTACTGGCTCTCACTGAGTTGTTTTTCTGATTCAATATGGTGCTCTATTACAGCCATCACTATATGGACAAAAGTATTGGGACACGTGCTCATTCAATGCTGGGGGGCTTTATACCCCTCTACTAGCCCACGCTTGGCATTAGGCAGCATGGTGCCGATAAGTTCATGATGTTGATCTGCTCCAGAGAGTCCTATTCTATTGGCAGTACTCTACAGCTCAGCCTGGCAAAATCCACACCTCATTTTTGTTCTCATTGTTTTGAAGTGTGCATTAAATTCAGGTTGTTTGTGGGTGATGTTGGTTGAATGGGACGTTCAGAGGGCTGGCAGCGTCCTCTGCTGGTCTCAGTGAAACTTAGTCCTTTCTGGGGTTAAATTGCAAAAAGCTGTATATAGAGAAAAATGCTTGGTAATTTTATATAAATAAGTTTTTCAGGTTTTTTTGTGTGTCCAGATGTGTGAGGTATTAATGCTGAAGTGTCTCAATACATAAATACAAAAATCAAGACAGATTTTTCTTTTTAACATGCTTATATATTGGCTTATACATGATCCAATATAGATGAAATCATAACAAGAAAAGGTGTTATGAGAAAGAAAAAGAAAAAAACATATAAGTAAGAGTTTCAGTCACAAAGAAATGACTCTTCCTGTATGTTCTGTAAAATAAACGATAGAGAAAGAGAGAGAGAGAGAAAGCTGAGGGTGTGATCTGGATCTCAGCGGTAGAACAGGAGCACAGCAGCTTCAGTGATCTCTTTGGAGGCACTCCACCCGGCATGTGTCCCGTAACCGTCCCAGTCAAAAGATGGGAAATCTCCACACTGTCTAGGTGCAGCTTCTGGGAAATGGCCTCCTCCTCCGATACAGTACTGCAACACATTAGGACAGATATTCCCAAACTGACTGTCCACCTCTGAACAGTGAGTATGAAGCAGAGTGAGGAATACATGACTGCATGAACTCAAATACATGAGCCTGATAACTCACGTGCTCCGTGTTGCAGCCCGTCGGTCTGAGTCCAGAGCAGATGGCCATGGCTGCCCTCTCATGGTTAAACACTCTGAAAGCGATGAAGCCGGCCTCAGACTCTCCTGAAAGGATTAAAGACAAATAACAGTGAGTATGAAGTCATTTTGAGGTGATCTGACCAAGTTCAGAAAGAGTGCTGGAGGAAAACATCCAGATTTACAGTTGCTACTTTAGATCTGTTGAGTTCAAGATGCCTTAATTGATCACTGACCCCAGAATCAGTTGTGCTTCTTTGGTATACAATAGGAGATGCTAAGCTAACATTGCTAAAGACACTGAACTGATGATCAGCAACTGTTGTCTCTGTAAACACACTCCAATGCATAAACATATTAGCAAAACGTTTACCAAACTAATGAGGCCCATGTCATGCCTTGGCTGATTGGCTGAATCTGGGCTCAGTGATCAATCATGCCAATTCAATTTTTCACTAAACGGTTCCTTTAAAATTCCAGAATTAAATTCCTAGCAGTCAAAGATGACATACCTCTTGGGTGGGGACCATAAAGGTTCTTTGTAGAGGCTTCATTTCCCAAATCGTACACCACTGGAGCAGTCGGTCCGTTATTAGTACGGCAAACTCCAATTCCATGCCTTACTGGAAATTTCTAATGGGAAGATGATAAAGAATAAACGAGCTTGAAATTCATTGTGAAGAGCATCAAGTGGGA
The DNA here is from genome assembly GCF_030463535.1 of Salminus brasiliensis. NCBI lineage: Eukaryota > Metazoa > Chordata > Actinopteri > Characiformes > Bryconidae > Salminus > Salminus brasiliensis. The sequence goes on from NC_132901.1 coordinate 284,748, forward strand.
TGCAGTACCACACTGTCACTATAGTACAGTTGCAGCTCTTTAATTGTGTTAGATTGAGATACAGTACCATACTTTCACTACAGTACAGTTTCAGCTCTTTAACTGAGTTAGATTGAGATACAGTACCATACTTTCACTATAGTACAGTTTCAGCTCTTTAACTGAGTTAGATTGAGATACAGTACCATACTTTCACTATAGTACAGTTTCAGCTCTTTAACTGAGTTAGATTGAGATACAGTACCATACTTTCACTATAGTACAGTTTCAGCTCTTTAATTGAGTTAGATTGGGATACAGTACCATACTTTCACTATAGTACAGTTTCAGCTCTTTAATTGAGTTAGATTGGGATACAGTACCACACTGTCACTATAGTACAGTTTCAGCTCTTTAATTGAGTTAGATTGGAATACAGTACCATACTTTCACTATAGTACAGTTTCAGCTCTTTAACTGAGTTAGATTGAGATACAGTACCATACTTTCACTACAGTACAGTTTCAGCTCTTTTAATTGGGTTAGATTGAGATACAGTACCATACTTTCACTATAGTACAGTTTCAGCTCTTTAATTGAGTTAGATTGGGATACAGTACCACACTGTCACTATAGTACAGTTTCAGCTCTTTAATTGAGTTAGATTGAGATACAGTACCATACTTTCACTACAGTACAGTTTCAGCTCTTTAACTGAGTTAGATTGAGATACAGTACCATACTTTCACTACAGTACAGTTTCAGCTCTTTTAATTGGGTTAGATTGAGATACAGTACCATACTTTCACTATAGTACAGTTTCAGCTCTTTTAATTGAGTTAGATTGGGATACAGTACCATTCCTTCACTATAGTACAGTTTCAGCTATTTGAGTTAGATTGAGATACAGTACCATACTTTCACTATAGTACAGTTTCAGCTCTTTAATTGAGTTAGAGTGGGATACAATACCATTCTTTCACTATAGTACAGTTTCAGCTCTTTAATTGAGTTAGATTGGGATACGGTACCATACTTTCACTATAGTACAGTTTCAGCTCTTTAATTGAGTTAGATTGGGATACAGTACCATACTTTCACTATAGTACAGTTTCAGCTCTTTAATTGAGTTAGATTGGAATACAGTACCATACTTTCACTATAGTACAGTTTCAGCTCTTTAATTGAGTTAGATTGGGGTACAGTACCATACTTTCAATATAGTACAGTTTCGGCTCTTTAATTGAGTTAGATTGGGATACAGTACCATTCTTTCACTATAGTACAGTTTCAGCCCTTTAATTGAGTTAGATTGGGGTACAGTACCATACTTTCACTATAGTACAGTTTCAGCTCTTTGAGTTAGATTGGGATACAGTACCATACTTTCACTATAGTACAGTTTCAGCTCTTTTATTTGAGTTAAAGTGGGATACAGTACCATACTTTCACTATAGTACAGTTTCAGCTCTTTTATTTGAGTTAAAGTGGGATACAGTACCATACTTTCACTATAGTACAGTTTCATGTCTTTATTTGAGTTAGAGTGGGATACAGTACCATACTTTCACTATAGTACAGTTTCAGCTCTTTATTTCAGTTAGAGTGGGATACAGTACCATACTTTCACTATAGTACAGTTTCAGCTCTTTAATTGAGTTAGATTGGGGTACAGTACCATACTTTCACTATAGTACAGTTTCAGCTCTTTAATTGAGTTAGATTGGGATACAGTACCATACTTTCACTATAGTACAGTTTCAGCTCTTTAATTGAGTTAGATAGGCATACAGTACCATACTTTCACTATAGTACAGTTTCAGCTCTTTTATTTGAGTTAAAGTGGGATACAGTACCATACTTTCACTATAGTATAGTTTCAGCTCTTTAATTGAGTTAGATTGAGATACAGTACCATACTTTCACTATAGTACAGTTTCAGCTCTTTAATTGAGTTAGATTGGGATACAGTACCATACTTTCACTATAGTACAGCTTCAGCTCTTTTAATTAAAATCATTATATTGTTTACCTTGAATAAGTTATAAAGGTTTCCTCCATGGGAGCTGAGGAAGCGATTCTCAGTGTGGTAGCGTAAGATGGAAGCAGAGGTCCATTTTTGCAGCTGGGCGTTATTGGGAACATGCCACACAGACATGTCCTGAGCCTCAATGTCGTAATACCCCGGATTCTGTGAGAAGTAAGAGGGATGGACTGTGGTCATGGTGAGGCAACAGTTCCAAGTAACATCCTTATTCAATCTTGTCCAAAGAATGCTAAAACAACCAGCACTCCCCTCCCAGTGTACACCCACTGCATATGTCTTTTGGAGAAAACAAGTAGTGCATCTCCCTGTACCTTGTAGTCGTCACTGGTAGCACCTTCTGCATTTCCAAATGTAGCCATGTTAGCCCAGTTTCCTTCTCCTTCAGGTAAGTTAGGGTTATCACCTTGCTGGCTAGACCAGCGATCACCTACAGTGCATTTCCCATACATGTTGTTCTCATGCACACTGGCCACCAGCGTCCAGCCACCTCCAGCAGTGGTCATATCACAGAAGGTCTGGTAGACCACCCCAGTCTCAGTTGTCAGATAGTACAGGCCATCTGGAAAAAAAAATGTGTTTTCTTGATTGAACATGTTGATTGGATTAAATTTATAAAAGAATATGTACAAAAGAATATGTGTACAGTAAAGAGCTCCTATTCAAGTTGTGTTATTATACAGATTATAATTATGTTTATAATATTAGGCCAATAGGTGAAACATATTTTAACCCACAACCTAATCCTAACCTTAACCTCAGCCCACAACCTAACCCAGCCTTACCCATAACCTTCAGATGCTGCTCCATCACTGATCTGATGTGAATGTGACCTGATAGAAATTGGTGGTATAGTGTCCATCTCATAAAATACCAAATATAAATGTAAACATTTCGGAGCTCACCTTTATTGGTTTTATACTTTTCCATAAGTTCTTTGCAGCTCCGGGGGCTGAAAAAACCCATGTCTGCATGAAGGGAAACATTAAATATTATAAACGTATTAGTAAGTGCTGGTTTAGAACTGAAAATCAGTATAAAGATCACTGAAGACTGACATAAAACCAATCAATAAATCAGTAACAGGAGTGTCATCCTACCTCTATCAGACTGAGAGAGTTCCATGCAGGACAAAATCCCCAGCCAAAGAATCCAGTTCATCATCTGTTAGAAAAGCATTCAACATATATACTTTATATACTCTATACTCTATATACTCCAGAATCTATATATTTTCTATACTCTGTAAACTCTATACTCTATATTCTCTATAAATATAGGCTCTATATACTATATACTCTATATACACAACGCTGAGGTTATATACTTTATCAGTGTATCAGATTAAAAGGTTTATTAAGTTAAGTTGGTCATTTATTGGTGGACAGATTTGGTGGATAGTAATACTACTTGTAAAGGGGGGGGGGGTGTAAAACTCTAATTGATTGCAATTATAAAATCAGTCAATCAATCAATTATGTTTTTTTTTCCACTCAGAAGAACACTTGAGGTGACCCTCTTGCACTGCAGCAGAGCATTAACAATAATATGGGGCTGAAAGAAGGAAGGAAGAACTACTCAATCACCATTTGTGCTGATTATAGGAATTAGTCCTCTGTATTTAAGCCTGAACACACACAATGGTTACAATGATGCGTGCAGCCAAACAGCGATTAAGGAGTTCCTCCTTTGACATCCTTCTTTCAGTCTCTATGATATCTAAAATGAGGGTCACCCCCAATGTGAAAATAAAGTTTAATTGATTGATTTGTTAATTGATTGCTTGATTTGGTGATCATATATTCAGCTTAAAGTAAAATTATGAACTCACAGACATATTAAAAATCATCAAGAAGAAAACCATCAAGATAATAGAAGATTAAGAAAGTATAAATTAAGTAAATTAAGTTTTAATTAAGTACATTAAAGTAATTAGCATTTAATTAATTAGTCAGAGAAACAATACAATAAATTAATAACAGAAAGAAATGAATAAACCAAATAAAATAAATAAAGGCTTAAAGGAGTAAATAAAGAGTTAGGAGATAAAAAAGTAACAATATGAAATATATATATATATAAACTTAATTGACTGTAAAGGTTTTGCAAAAAAGGAGACAAAAAAGGAGATAAAATATGTGTATATTTGTAGCCTATTAATTGATGTTTTAGCCTATCAATGCATATTTAAAAATCAGCTGTATGTGCACAATAACATGTTGTGGCCACCTATAGACATCCCTCTGCCACCCTTGGGCCACCCCACCCCTAGAACCAGCCTAAATAAAGAAATGTAATGACTAGAAAATGAGGCCAGTCGACTTCTTCTTAACTTTTAAGAAAGGGTTTTTTCAAGGGTTCCTTGGTAAATACAAGGAAAAATAAATAGTATTTTTTTTCTGTAGAATCATGATAACAATGTTTCAGTGTTTCTCGTTAAATGGTTCTTCTCTGCCATGGAAATCCTTTTGGGTGTAGTTTTAAAGACCTTTTCTCCAATAGCACCAAAGAATTCCAGTATTGTTGAAAGTTAAAGAACCTCATTTTCAATTCTACATAGAACCGTCAATAGAAAAGCACTCACCCTGAAGTTCTCCTGTATGCTGTAAATTAACGTAGCGTTTCCAGTTTTTATCAGATAACAAAGTCTGTCGGTTTTTAAAGACAGTGGAGAGGTTTTTGCTGTGGTCAGCGCAGTGGGTGGTCAGTATTTCAGCAGAAACCATCTGAGGAATGACCTCCAGAAATATCACACAAGTCAAAACCTGAACAGCACTGCAACATCCTGATTACAATGTCCATTACAGTGTGTTGTATAGTTTTGCGTTTTGGTAGTCATGACAATCAGACAAAGAAATACATAAGTAAACAATATTATTTTGCATACTAGGATCCATGTTTCACACATGTAGAAGCAACTTATAACTCTTATTATAAAAGAGAACATTCGATGCATTAGTAAACAGTCTAAAATAGTCTTTATAAAATGTAATTCATAGAAACTTTATTGTCTCTTCAGAAAGATACCACATACATTTACATTTACATTTAAGGCATTTAGCAGAAGCTCTTCTCCAGAGTGCTTTGCTATTTACCCAAGAAAAACCTCAGCTAGTTTAAATAGACTAAAATTCAAAGCTCCTCTAATCTTAGACTCTACTAAACACAAGTCAGTATGGAGACCATAGTACTCTTCTCTTCGCCTGAGTCCTCTCAGAAGAGGAGGGGCTTCAGTCTGGGTTTGAGGACAGCGAGCGTTGGACTCTGCTGTTCGGACACCCAGAGGAAGTTCGTTCCACCACTTCGGTGCAGGACAGTAAAAAGTCTGGACGCTCGTCTTCCGTGGATCCTAAAGGATGGCGGGTCGAGCCAGTCTTGGCTTTGTAGGTCAGAGTCAGGGGGTTGAATCTGATGACCTGGGCAGCTACAGGAAGCCATATGTTAGATCTTCATAGGAGGTGTGCAAGGAAACACTGTGAAAAAATAATATAAAAATGAATTAAAATCAGGGCAAGATCTCAAGATTTGTCTATCCAGAGCACATTGTCGTTGTCCTTAGGATGATTTTCTCTGGGAAATGTTAGTCTGATGTTCTGCACCTGATTCTAATTCTATATATTTAAATGTGTAATAAATGTGTGAGGGGGTGGGAGGGGTGGTGGTGGTTAAAGCTGTTTCTTCAGTTGTGTAAGTTTAGTGATCACGTGAAGATCATGAGTTACAGATAAGGGTTTCATGGGTCTGTCCTCTTTCTTTCACATGCAGTGTGGCAGTGTGCTGTGCCTGTAGTTGGGTTTAGGTGCATTAGTGCAATGCTCAGCAGTTAGACCAGTCTGTGCTGCACTTTCTGTTCTGTTTGTTTGGTAGAACATCTACATTAGTAGACACATTCACTCACTCACTTCTCCATTTCTGCTAGCAATGTCTAAATATATTATTGTTAATGTCTTATTTTGTCAAAATAATGTTTCTTAAAATTGTAATTTAATGAGTAAAACTAACTATAGCAATAGCACAAAAATATGTTTTCTAAAAACCTCAATTTAATTTAGTATCTCAAAATATAGGCTTATTTCATTATATAGCTTATTAATCACTTAATCATCTGTTTAATTTAATATCTCAAAACACTCTTTACTGTTTCAGACAAAGGTTTAAGCTTATTAGGATCTCAAAATAGTTACCTAGCATTTTCAACATTGTATATTGGAATGAGTTATTTTCAATATTCAGACTATTTGTTTTCACAAATATGATTTATCACCTGAAAATAATTTGTTTTTATTTGGTTTTGGTTTTATTTGCTTCACCTGCTCAACTGACATTTAATTTAATGTCTTAAATTCTAGCTTACTTTTAATAAAAGTCTATTTCCACAAAGCCGAAGCAAAAAAGCATGTCAGACTTATAATGTTTAATCTCAGCAACTTTCTGTTCCGTTATTTTCTCTTAGAACCTCAGTCTTCAGTTTACAAAATAAGTTCTTTGCCTTTTAACTAAATCACAAAGAGCAGTTTTATTAAACTATAGTTTATAGTACTGCACACAAACTAAAGAAAGTAATGAATTCAATGTGCCCTATTCAGGAAAACATGGCTTAACGTCCCCTGCTAATAATACCCCACTTGGCTGCTTTTAGAAGCAACCCTGGATTCATTAAATTATGTATTTATAACAAATACAGTACAGCTAAGTACAGTACAGAACAGCAAAGTAGTTACAGCAATTTAGAATACAAAATTACCACTTTAAGTAAATTATTTTCTTGTTAAATGAACAAATCACTTTTTACAGTGTATTACAAGAAATGTTTTCTCTAAAATGTGGCTTTCACAATTAGAATTAAGTATCATAAAATACTGGCTTATTTTCTGGCTTATTCCCATTTCCAACAGATTAAACTATTTTTAAAATGATTTATTTAATACAATTTATGTTTCTAAATATAGTGGGCTATTTTGTCTTTACTTAGAACCTCTAGATAATTATATATTTGCTTGATATTTTGATGTAAATTAAAATAACATTATATCACATTTTTATTCTACATATTTTTACTTTGTCAAAATAAGGCATTGCAGTATGTTCATTATTTACCTTCCCATAAAATAATTTACTTATATATCTTCTATATAAAATAATAGACGTATATATCTTCCATGTAAAATTATATGTTTATATTTTTATGCTTGTATTCTCCTCTCTGTAAGGACATGGCCAGCCGTGCTCAAAGCCCTGACCAAAGAGATACTGTGCCCTAGTGGCTCAGCTGGAAGCAAAACTGAATCAGCAACTTTTTAAAGTTCTTTTCAGATCATGCTATTTCCTGCCATATCTCCCAGTGGTTCATTGTCCCATAAATCAGCAGATTTCTGCTCTCACTGTTGGGGCACTGCTGTTGTCCCTGTTTACCCTTCAGAGGGCCTTTCAGTGGGTTTAACTGTTTTGGTAATAGTGGACTAATGCAGTAAAGGCACTGTGAGTAATGAAATATTCATTAGTATTTCTTAGGGATGAATATATTAGGCAGCGAGTGAACAGTCAGTTCCTAAAAATGATAAAGGTGTTGAAGCAGGGAACAGGGTTATGGGCACCTAAGGCTTATTAATGCATTTGGAGGTCCCACCTCAGGACCCACTTGCAGGATGGTCTTCACTCTTAAAAATGAAGTGCAAATAGTTCTTTGAGTGAATCCATAGAAGAACCACTTCTGGTTTCCGAAGAAACAAGATTTTCATTTTTTAGGGTGATGGTGTGAAAGGATTTGACCAAAGTTAGAAGATAAAGAGTTGATCACTTCACAAAACCAGTGTACAGTTTATCTTCATCTCCAACAATGGAGTGTTTCAAATGATCAGCAGCCAATTGGTCAACAAAGTGGGTATGACTGGAAAGTCCCAGACACACCCTCAGTGGGTTATATATAATGCTGGAGTTTAGGGTGGTTCACGTAATTCTTCCAACCGGAGCGTTCATATACACCAGTCGTGTGTCTGAGGACAACACCTGCTTTGAAGGTAGAATTTTATTTTTCTCAATCCTCTGTAAATTTCGGTGTTGGAGATTCAGTGTTGGCTGTTCTGAGTAGGGTTTGGTGTGAAGCTGAGGTTCATTGTAGGGAAACTAACCAGCTCTGATTTCTTCATCTTCATGAATTAGCTTCATAAAAGCTGATGTTTTGGAAATAATGTTTATATTCTGTGTTCTCATATTTCACATTTCAGTCAACGGCTCCACTCAAACCTGAAATGGCTGACGATCAACCCATCACAAACCTTGGTGTGTCCACCTCCTCTGATGAAGGAGATATTCTGAGAGCTCAAGGTTTCAATGTCATCAACGCTAACCTGAACTCCAAGACTTCAGGACCAAAAGTGTGTCTTTGGTACAAGAAGGAGTGTGGTATGAAGCCAATCACCAGGATCCAGTTCTCATTTACGTCTGATATGAAGTCTGGTTTGATCAGTGCTGGGTTTGAACAGATATCAAGGGATCTGAATGCTGGGACCTCTGGAGATCACATCTTTCTTTGGTACCTGTGTGGTGAGAAAGAAGATGACATTCCCATTGTGGACATGAAGGTGACCCTCAACGTGAATGAGGAACCAGAGCTCTTGAAGGATGGCTATGAGCAGCTAGGTTGCGACCTGAACCGCGGTGCTGGGGGAGACTGGGTCTACCTGTGGGTAAAGCGGAAGGAGCCAACCTACATCTATGAGATCACCGCGACCGACAACAGCAGCCGCGACAAATCACTTTACGAGCAAGGGTACACTTGTGTGGATGAAAGCACCAACCGGTATGCCAAGGGAAATCCCATCTTCCTCTGGTACCGCCGCTCAAAAGACAAGAGCAAAGCCCTGAGTAATCTGGATGTTTCCTTAAACCCTCAGAGTGAGTTTAACCTGCAGCAGAAAGGCTACACTAAGGTCATTACAAACCTTAACAAAGGAAGCGGTGGGGCTGACGTTTATGTGTGGAGCCTAAAAGATGGGTGTCAGAAGATCCAAGGCATTAATCTGCTGGTCAACCCTAAAGCAATGATAGAATACGAGAAGGCTGGTGTGGAAGTCATTGACAAGGATCTAAATGAGGGCAACATTGGGAAACATCCGATCAACATTGCATACTATGCTGCATAACAGCATCGTCGAAGATTCAGGTTATTGGCCACAGTTTGATTTCTGTAGGTGATGTATATATATATATATATATATACATCACCTACATATAGAAAATGAATAATACTCTATCAGTGCAATCAGTAATAATGGAATTTGTTCATAATTCTCAATGTCTACTAAAATCTGATTCTGTTATACTCTAATAGCTGTAATTCTAACTGTGTTTGATCCAGCTCCTCTAAAATAAAGCCAGATTTGACAGCAGAAAACGATTGTCTTTTGAGTCTCTTTGTTGAAAAATGTATGTGAGCTCATTTGCTTTCAATTTTTACTCAGTTTAAATCCAAATCAGATATCAAGTTTACTGCACAACTATTAGCTTCTTGTAACCTTTATTAAGATTGCCAATTGCCAATTACAATACAGTTTTTCTACCATCTATCAATACTAAAAAAGTAAAAGGTAAAGGTGCACGTATTTGTCACTGTACAGTGTGGACTGTACAGCGAAATGTGTCCTCCACATTTAACCCATCTGGTAGTGAACACACACTCACACACACACATGTGATAGGGGCAGTGAGTACACACACACCCAGAGCGGTGGGCAGCCAACTCCAGCGCCCGGGGAGCAGAGAGGGTAAAGGGCCTTGCTCAAGGGCCCAACAGTGGCAGCTTGCCGAGCCCGGGAATCGAACCCACAACCCTGTTATCGATAACCCGGCGCTCTAACCGCTGAGCCACCACTGCCCCACACTACTGCTGCTAATACATATTCCAAATATTTGTGAACATCCCTTCTATTAAATGCATTTAATTACTTCAAGTTGCACCCATTGCTGATATTCCCTGTAGAAAAGTACATTCTGACTTCAGTAACACTCTGAATGCAATCAAATCCATGCCCCTCCAAAACATAGTAGAAAGCCTTCTTCCCTGGACAGTAGAGACAGTAACTTAAAAAGCACAATAAACTCTTTTTAGTACTCTTGATTTGATAAGCGCATGGCATTTTTTAAAACTAAAAACACAGTGTTTTGTGTTTAATGGATCTCTAAGAAAAAAAATGGATTAACGATAAAATTGAGGTACACTAAGGTAAAATGGGGGTAAACTGATGTAAAACTGAGGCACAACTCAAAGTGATGTAAAACTGAGGTAGAATGGGATAAACAGATGTAATACTAAGGGAAACTGAGGTAAAACAGGTAAAAATGGAGTAAACTGATGTAAGTCTGAGGTAAAAATTGAGTAAACTGAGGTACAACTGAGGTAAAAATGGAGTAAACTGATGTAAGTCTGAGGTAAAAATTGAGTAAACTGAGGTACAACTGAGGTAAAAATGGAGTAAACTGAGGTACAACGGAGGTAAAATGGAGTAAACTGATGTCAAATCAGGTAAAATGATGTAAAATGAGACAAACACCTGAGAAAGGCTCTTCACAAGACAATGTGAAGATTTGATGAGTTTGAACTCATTCTGTGGCTAAAGTTAGGTAAAATGGAATAAACTGATGTAAAACTGAGGTAAAAATGGAGTAAACTGATGAAAAACTGAGGTAAAATAGGGTTAACAGATGTAAAACTAAGGTAAAACTGAGGTAAAATGGAGTACACTGATGTAAAACTGAGGTAAAAATGGAGTGAAGTGAAGCACAACTGAGGTAAAATGGAGTAAACTGATGTAAAACTATGGTACAAATGGAGTAAACTGATGTAAAACTGAGGTAAAATGATGTCAGATGTCATACACCTGTGAAAGGCTTTCACAAGACAATGTGAAGATTTGATGAGTTTGAACTCATTCTGTGGCTAAAGTTAGATAGCACTAGCTAGCTTTCTTGGCGTTTGATAAGCTAGCTGACTTAGAAGTTGGTAAGTGAATTTATTGTTAGCTTATTTTTGTTAGTTAATGGTGGTAGCCATCTCTTAATGCTGTTCTGCATTTTCTTCTTTTAAAAGCAAAATATGTCTAGGTTTGTCGTAGGCTGTCACTCAGTTGATGCTAATTTGTTAAGTGAATGTGAAATGTAAACTGTTATAGCACACAAAAGTTATCTTGGGGCTCCCGGATTATTTGTTATTTTAGAATTTAATGTGCTTTAACAATTGTTAACGATAATATAAAGAATTTTAGAGTTAGAATGTGACTGTTTATGTCTTTTAACCCAGGACCTATGACCTTAAAGCAAGCCTAAATGCCTGTACTCTGTTCTTGTGATAAATAAATTAAAAAAAAATAAGAAATTGATAGGTAATAATGGTATTCCATGTTCCGCAGTAAAAGTTAATAGTGGAGTCGATGGTTCCGAGGTCGACCTACTTGAAGAGTTCTCCTGTTTCCACTCAGTCCATATGAGACTCCCACTCCTCACACTAACAGAACTCTGCTCTCCACTCACACACTGTATTCCACACTGTTAAAGTTCAACTTTTTAGTCACATGCGTCCCAAACTGTAAGGGGGTGGTCTGTCACGGCTCTGGTCTTTACGTCGATATGGAGAACTTTCGTTCCACAGACTAAAAGGGGGTCTGAGGTCATCTATATGTTTTAAAGCAGACGCAAGACGGGCCTTTGTGTGCTTTTTGGTCAGCAGGAATTCGCGCTTGCAACCCTCGTATGGATGCCATTTTCGCCCAGTGTCTTTCTTGTTGTGGAATTGTGAACACTGACCTGAGGAAAGTGAGGCCTGCAGTTCTTTAGATGTTTGTCTGTTTTTTTTTTTGCTGTCTTTGATCAGTGACATAAAAGAACTGTTTGAATTGGCAAAGAACCTTTATATCAAACATACCATCGTAATTATTCAACCATGACTGTCCTGCCTCTGTGATGTGGACTGCGAAACTCAGAGATCAGAGCAATGACAAGACACTTCCTGTCCCCTGTAACATCTGTGCAAATGACCTGCTCCAACTGCCAAGCATGAATTTACACTTTTTGCCTTATTTATTTATTGAACTTTGCTGGACTGCTCAACATCACGACAGCTCTACATAAGGTAGGTGTTCTTAGTAGTGCATACAAACATCTGCATTAACTTTTAACGTTTACGCTAAACCAATAGTTGAATTGGTGGCTTATGAAAACGTAGCGCTGAATACCTCTGATATTTTTATATCTTATATTATGAACAGTTTGCAGTGGTTGATGTTCTGTGTTCAGTTTATTGCAAAAACAATACTATTGAAATCTTTTGAAATTTTAGCACTATTTTTATCCATGAATGCACACTATATAGACAAAAGTATTCGGACATCTGCTTATTAATTGTCACCCCAACTTCCCCAACTCATCCCAAATAAACTGGACGAAGCACCATGCCAGAAAAGTACAGATGTATCAAGCCTAGACACACACAACTGAGTAAACTAGATACTGTCTATATAACTTAACTCAATAGACTTCACTTTCTCGAACAGGACACTTACCATCAACGCCAACCCAATTGATCATTGAGACGAACATCACAGCTCACAGAAACACCACTGCAGCGCAGCAGGTAATATTCAACTGATGTCTTATAGAAAACTTTATACAGCTTGTAAAGATTAATTTCCAATTTCATCCTTTTTTGCAGACTTTTCTACAAGTATGTCGTCTCTGCTGGTCTTTGGATTTCTGCTGATATGTCTGTCGGTGGAACTGTTCCCCTGTGAATCCAAAGCAGGTCAGTAAAATCTGCTTACAGAGGGACAAATTATGTATTAAAATACAAGCTTAATTTATGTTTAGCTTAAAGTCTAAAGACTAAGCATCCCTCAACTCAGAGGTTCCCATACCTGTTCATGGAGGAGCGCTTCACCATGGTTGGGAACCTCATAGTGCTTATTTGATTTGAGATGAAACTGAGTCTGAGTTCTGTCGTTACAGTGTCAATGAAGTGCTCGTTTCAGGATGGGGACAGTGACGCTGATGACAATGACTCTGAAGAGAAACCTGAAAAGACTAAATATGTGGCTCGAAGCTGTAAAGAAATCCGCGAGAAGTATCACGTTAAAGCAGGTAAGGCTGAAACTGGACTCTGAAGTTCTCCAAAACAAAGCATAATGGGCTTTTAACCAATCTGTGATGTCTCTGCACAAACAGACGGCCTGTACTATCTGACAACTGAGACTGGGGTGGTCTACCAGACCTTCTGTGATATGACCACTGCTGGAGGTGGCTGGACGCTGGTGGCCAGTGTGCATGAGAACAACATGTATGGGAAATGCTCTGTAGGTGACCGCTGGTCCAGCCAGCAAGGTGATAACCCTAACGTACCTGAAGGAGAAGGAAACTGGGCTAACATGGCTACATTTGGAACTGCAGAAGGTGCTACCAGTGATGACTACAAGGTACAGGGAGATGCACTATCCATCATTTATGAAGTATATTGCTCTGGTTTGAATAATAAAGTATAATACTAATGGTCCTGGAGTGCTGGTTGTTCTGGCACACCTTAGATTAGGACCTGAAACTCTTGTACCACCCTAACCATAAATTAAACCCACCTGTTATCCCACTTACTTCTCACAGAATCCGGGGTATTATGACATCGAGGCTCAGGACATGTCTGTGTGGCATGTTCCCAATAACGTCCAGCTGCAAAAATGGACCCCTGCTTCCATCTTACGCTACCACACTGAGAATCGCTTCCTCAGCTCCCATGGAGGAAACCTTTATAACTTATTCAAGGTAAAAAAAAAAAAAGACAAGCAAACAAACATTACATTTTAATTTGAATCAAAGAAGCTGAAACTGTACTATAGTGAAAGTATGGTACTGTATCTAAATCTAACTCAATTAAAGAGCTGAAACTGTACTATAGTGAAAGTATGGTACTGTATCCCAATCTAACTCAATTAAAGAGCTGAAACTGTACTATAGTGAAAGTATGGTACTGTATCCCAATCTAACTCAATTAAAGAGCTGAAACTGTACTATAGGGAAAGTATGGTACTGTATCTCAATCTAACTCAATTAAAAGAGCTGAAATTGTACTATAGTGAAAGTATGGTACTGTATCTCAATCTAACTCAATTAAAAGAGCTGAAATTGTACTATAGTGAAAGTATGGTACTGTATCCCAATCTAACTCAATTAAAGAGCTGAAACTGTACTATAGTGAAAGTATGGTACTGTATCTCAATCTAACTCAATTAAAGAGCTGAAACTGTACTATAGTGACAGTATGGTACTGTATCCCAATCTAACTCAATTAAAGAGCTAAAACTGTACTATAGTGAAAGTATGGTACTGTATCTCAATCTAACTCAATTAAAGAGCTGAAACTGTACTATAGTGAAAGTATGGTACTGTATCCCAATCTAACTCAATTAAAGAGCTGAAACTGTACTATAGTGAAAGTATGGTACTGTATCCCAATCTAACTCAATTAAAGAGCTGAAACTGTACTATAGTGAAAGTATGGTACTGTATCCCAATCTAACTCAATTAAAGAGCTGAAACTGTACTATAGGGAAAGTATGGTACTGTATCTCAATCTAACTCAATTAAAAGAGCTGAAATTGTACTATAGTGAAAGTATGGTACTGTATCTCAATCTAACTCAATTAAAAGAGCTGAAACTGTACTATAGTGACAGTGTGGTACTGTATCCCAATCTAACTCAATTAAAGAGCTGAAACTGTACTATAGGGAAAGTATGGTACTGTATCCTAATCTAACTCAATTAAAGAGCTGAATCTGTACTGTGGTGAATGTAAATTAATCTAAGATGGCCAGTCAATCCTTTGGTGAGTTCTTACCACTTGATGCTTTTCACAATGAATTTCAAGCTTGTTTATTCTTTATCATCTTCCCATTAGAAATTTCCAGTAAGGCATGGAATTGGAGTTTGCCGCACTAATAATGGACCAACTGCTCCAGTGGTGTACGATTTGGGAAATGAAGTCTCTACAAAGAACTTCTATGGTCCCAACCCAAGAGGTATGTCAACTCTTACTACTAAGAATTTTATCCTGGATAAAACTTTAATACAATTAAGTGAAAAATCAAGATCAGCATGATTGATCAGTGAGCCTACATTCAGCCAAATTGCTAAAAGAAACACTGAACTGGTTTTGACCTTGGTGGTTTGACCATAATCTCTAAACTAGGGTGACCAAATGTCCCCAGTGTCCTCCTTTTTGAAAATGTTGTATGGTTATACAATAGAAACAGCTCTCCACAGAGCTGAACGTGGAGTTTATACAGGGCGTGCCTTTACAGATATAAAACTGGGAAGAGTCCAGTGTTTGTTCATCTCTCGCAGTAAACTTAAGCACACATCAGATATCTTGGCTGATGGACTGAATATGGGATTAGAGATGAATCTTGCTGCTTTGATTTTTCACCAAATAATAATCTGTGCATCTCACCTCAACAGATCTAAAGTAGCAACTGTAAATCTGGATGTTTTCCTCCAGCACTCTTTCTGAACTGGCTCAGATCACCTCAAAATGACTTCATACTCACTGTTATTTGTCTTTAATCCTTTCAGGAGAGTCTGAGGCCGGCTTCATCGCTTTCAGAGTGTTTAACAATGAGAGGGCAGCCATGGCCATCTGCTCTGGACTCAGACCGACGGGCTGCAACACGGAGCACGTGAGTTATCAGGCTCATGTATTTGAGTTCATGCAGTCATGTATTCCTCACTCTGCTTCATACTCACTGTTCAGAGGTGGACAGTCAGTTTGGGAATATCTGTCCTAATGTGTTGCAGTACTGTATCGGGGGAGGAGGCCATTTCCCAGAAGCTGCACCTAGACAGTGTGGAGATTTCCCATCTTTTGACTGGGACGGTTACGGGACAAATGCCGGGTGGAGTGCCTCCAAAGAGATCACTGAAGCTGCTGTGCTCCTGTTCTACCGCTGAGATCCAGATCACACCTTCAGCTTTCTCTCTCTCTCTCTTTCTCTATCGTTTATTTTACAGAACATACAGGAAGAGTCATTTCTTTGTGACTGAAACTCTTATGCATCACGTTAAAACTGATTGGTAATGACTGATTGGTCGGATTGGGTAATTCAGACATTGGCACATCCAGCTCTAGGTGGACCAGGAAGATCAGGGTCTTCTCCTGACTCAGCAGGTCAATATTTTGTGATAATTGAGAATATTCTAATGGAGATGGAGCAAATGTTCCTCAAATTATTGGATTAGATTCCCCACAGCCAATATGGAAGGTCCCCTGTGCTCCAGTGCTGACTGACTGAACCGACTCGTTAATGTTTGGGTAAAGGTTCTTCATTTGAAACATTATCATAGTTTTGATGTTAAATCAATAGAGCTAAAGGGAGGAAGGTCCCAATTTAAAACCCCAGCAAACAGTGGTAGGGTGAAAGTATGATTATATCGTCACTGTTATCTCTGAAACGGCAAATTTCAATGTAAACAGTCATCGTTTTAAAAATTACTATTGGTAACGCAATGTTTTCTGAGCACATTTTAGTTTAATCCAATCCAATCCAAATCTAATGAGTTACAATTATAAAGAAATATCTTGCTTAGCTGGAGAATGTGGTCCTGGTACTATGGACTGTGGATGTGTTAAAAAGGTGATGGTACTGTGATTTCTTTTCTATATTAAATCATCTAAAATCAAATATAAAAGCATGTTAAAAAAAGACAAATCTGTCCTGTGTTTTGGTTTTTCATCTTTTGAGACACTTCAGCATTCATACCTTACACAAAACCTTCACATCTGGACACACTGAGGGTCTGACTGGAACATAGTTATAACATTAATTTGGGGAAAATAGGAAATGATCAAAATGAGAATGAGAATCAGAATCCATCTTCTGTGAAAAAAACCTTTTAAAGGTGAATGTTTTTGTAAATGCATAATAAAGGGTAGACGAATGAGCATTTCTAGATAAATAATATACAAACTGGCATTCACAATTCCAATTTCAACATGACAAGGGGTTTTAAGTAGTTTTTCAATGGGCATCAGACCAACAGAGGGCGCTGCAATTAAAAAAATTAGCACTTTTAACATCACAAATTAAAAAAACAACAACAAGAGTGATCACACCCTTCCAAGCAGTATCCTTACTAAACACCCCCTGTTAAATTAGTACCAAGCCTTACTCAACTCACATCAGTAAGAGTTTACACACTAATACTAATCAACAACTCTGCTGGGGTATAAAGCTAAACGCTTACCTTGGGACTGGCTTCACACTTTTTAATTACACAAGAGTAATTCACCATAAATACATAAAAACAGAAAATTGATTCACAAAGCTTCACTAGCCAGCTAGCATTAGCATTAAACACTCTATAGCATCCTTTTAGCCCTCTTACTGGGAATACACAATACGGACAAACGTATTGGAGCACCCATTAACGATTTCTTCCCAAATTAAGGGTATTATCCTGTTTTGTTGGAGTAACTATGAGTTCTACGGTCCAGGAAAGGCACTGGAGCATTGCTGTGAGAATTTGATTGCACTCAAAATTAGCAAGAGCATTAGTGTGTTAGGATAGATCAGGATGTTGGATGACCACCATTTCAGCTCATTCCTCCATCCCTCCAACTCCCTAACTCATCACAGAGAACACGGTTCCACTGCTCTACAGCTCAGTGATGTTGACGTACCTCTTGGGTTGGAGTCATGCAGGTTCCTGGTCGACTGGTACCATGTGAGCGTCATTGATGCGCCGAGAATAATTTCTGGTCGGTGGTGGTCCTGTGGTGGTTTCTTCAATTCCAGCCCCCGGAATACTTCGTTTTGATAGATTGAAATCTGGGCTGCATGAAAATATTTGCTGAAAAACAATTACATTAACCTTTAACCAAAGAAAGATGCTTAAGTTGCTAAAGTGGCTAATAAATCAAAACATTAGTAACATATTGAAGAAATATTACCATTCTAGCAGCAGGATGTTGATCTACCTCTCATGCTGGGACTGTTCCTGGTGGAGGATCGTTCAACACTGGCACAGAAGGTCTAAAAGAAAGTCTTACATTAGCACATATTTTTATGGCTAAACATCTCACTTTGCTTTTCTTTAACACATTAAGGTGCTTGATCACCTCCACTACAAATGTTATGTGCTTACATGTATCCCTAAACACATCTGAAGGTGCTTTGAGTTATTGCATCACAGTGCATTGACAAGACGAACTGGACACCATCCACACTTGACCTTGCATCGTCCATTTACAACGATATATGAAAGATTTTCTTTCAACATTTCAAAGGTTTTTATTATTCAAAGAAATCAAAACTTGGCTAAACTGGTATATTTTGTTTTGTTTGTTGTTAGTGTAAGGAGGTGTTGTTCCCGGCTTTATACCACCAGGTGGCAGTATATGAGCTCCTCTATTCTCAGCTCTTTCCTGTGACTGCTCATCAAGAGAAGCACAGTATTGTGTTCTTTCATGAAGACGACATAATAACACATTGCCACCAGCTGATACACCACAGTTCTGAAGGAAGCTCAACTTCCTTGAAGATCCTTCTTCAGAGAACTGCCATTTTCGAGGGGTTCCTAGAGGTTCCATAAAGGGTTCGGCCAGTGCGATGAGCTAAGGCACTCCAAAAGGCTTTCATTTTTACAGTGTAAAATCCTAAACTCACTTGCTTTACAATAAATGTACTGACAGGATACTAAATATCATATACAATATAATATAAATATACAACTAACAACATCCTAGTGGTAAAATTATGTTGACGTACCTTATGGGTTGGAGTCTTTCAAGTTCCTGGTCGACTGGTACCATGTGAGCATCACTGATTTGCTGAGAATAGTTTCTGGTCAGTGGTGGTCCCGTGGTGGTTTCTTTGCACATGGTCGGGTTAGACTGTCTATTTGTAACCTACAAGCTGCATCTACAGTATATGGGCGGAATTTCTAGGTTCTAAATGGGTATAGAAGATAGAAAATCTGAAAGAGAGGAAGGGTCACACTGGTTGGCCTAGTGAAGAGTGACCCAGTGATGGCAGGAAAAACATGACTTAAAAGGGGAACTTGGCTTGCCTGGACGGAGAATTCACTCATAGCACTCATTCATAGCATATACACACACTGGTACCACCAAATGATTCATTTGCATGATTTAATCGACATTTATAGCCACAAAGCAAAGACCGCAAAGTCAGAAATGCTCAGGATTAAACAAGATAGTAAACAAGGACTGCTGCTATACAATGTTTATCATTACCAACTGTCCATGAAATAGTAGCAGGGAAAATATATCAGCAAATGCTGGCTGCATTTGCATATTAAGGATAGGGCTGATCGATCCCTTTTGGAGTTGACCCCATAAGGATATTCCACACAATAATTTTCTTGACTCCAAAAGATGTATAAGTACATAAAACAGAGTGACATAGTAATCAGTACAATGTTGTAAAAGAATTAATACTCCATCATAATTGATGGTACGAATAGGTATCAAACTGGTATTAGTGGCCAGTGTTGACAACCCATGGTTTTATTGACATCAGCAAAAATACTGCTCATAACATGCTTTTGTACAGTATCGAGAGATGGAAGTAATATAACTAAAAACAACAACAGCAAAAAAAAAAAACATCAGGGCAAGACTAAAGAACAAAGCTTGCAAGAAAATAGGGAAAGACCAGGGGCTGGATTCACAAAATCTTTCCTAAGAAAAAAAATATGAAGGATCTTAAGATAAACTCTAGATTATCTGCAATTGTTTAAAAAAAATGTATGCTGTATTCCACAACTCATAATAAACAATAATGAGTTATACTGAAAAACGTACTGCAGTAGAACAATTAATCAGTCACTTCAACCATCAACCATCATGTTCTGATCATCATCTGCAGCTGATGTTCTGCTCCTGACTCTAATTCTACACATTTGAAGGAGTAATAAATGTGGGGGGGGGGGTGTTACTAAAATTTCTATTAATCCCATTTTATAAATGATGATTAAAGACATTTCTTCAGTTGTGTTGAGTTTAATTACATGACCTCTATCTCTCAGTAGTATCTCTCTTGTGTTGTAATTCTGTTACATAGCTGTATTTATACAAGCAAGGCTATTTGGCGAGGTAAGGTTTCTGGGGGGTAGATGTTTCAGCACTGACATTGATGTGATTGTACAAATGTATTTTCCACCTCGCCCAAGGTCAAATAAATCTAGACAGTGAACGGTTCTGTGTGGAATTGGGTCCTAACCTTCAATTCCCAAATACCCGGAATCTCACATAACAGTCCTAGTTATGGGTGTTAGCGGTAGAAGAGTAGCACAGCGGCGTCCGTGATCTGCTTGGACGCGCTCCAGGCGATGTGTGTCCCGTAGCCTCTTGCGTCAAAAGAAGGGAAATCTCCACACTGACCGGGCGCTCTCTCTGGGAAATGACCCCCTCCGCCAATACAGTACTGCAAGACACAGCAACAATCCCTTCTATTACATTCAGCCATTATAGAAATACTTTACAATACAGACAAAATACACATTTATTTAACATATCTACTATCTGGGGCTATTCAACCATAAAGGCCAGTATGTTGACCACATAACTCATTTGACTAGTCACATATTAGTTTTATAGTTAAATTACAACTTGAATAATTAGTGGATACTAAATAATTAGTACTTATACCATAAACATTTACACAAAAAAATGAGTAGATACTAAATGTTTATTACTAATTATAATATATAATACATAATTATTACTGGCTGAATAATTAGCCGGTACTGAAAATGACTGTTTATTTAATAATTAGTAGGTTCA
Organism: Salminus brasiliensis; assembly: GCF_030463535.1. Classification (NCBI taxonomy): domain Eukaryota; kingdom Metazoa; phylum Chordata; class Actinopteri; order Characiformes; family Bryconidae; genus Salminus; species Salminus brasiliensis. The sequence continues at coordinate 305,604 of NC_132901.1, forward strand.
GAATCATTTATAATTAGTGAATAAATACTACTTATTAAATAATTAGCAGGTTGGAATAATTTGTAGTTACTAAATAATTACCACATTCTGAATAATTATTAGATACTGAATAATTAGCAAGTAATGAATAATCAGTAGATATGAAATAATTTGTGGTTACAGAGTAATTACATAAAAAATCCATTAAAAATGAATTAATGAGACTCATGAGATTCATGCCAAAACCAAGATATAGTTCTAGACAGAACTTTGCTATCTCTAGTCTAAACCATAGTTTATTTTCTCCAGAAATTCATATTACAGACATTTTAGCTAATCAACACCTTGCGGCTAATGCAGCTAATGTAGTGATATAGGCTTATATCCTACCAATTACCAATGGATGTTTTTTAAACTCACATGTTCTGTATTGCAGCCTCTTGGTCTTACTCCAGAACAGATGGCCATAGCCGCACTCTCTCTGTTAAAAGGTCTAAAGGTGATATAGCCAGCTTCAAACTCCCCTAACAAGATACAAATCAAAACAAGATGCAAATCAAATGCATACAACTACAGAACATTCCTATATTTCAGCACATTAAAAAGTATACAATGGCTGGTTCAAAATGTTTTCCAAAATATAAAATCAATTTAATTACAGTACACATATTCAATATTTCTGATATGCTTAATTACATTTCTGCATAAATAAATGATTAAGACGTAAACAAATTCATAATAAGCTCCCCCGGTCAGAGCTGTTCTACAGTGGAGGTGAAGGGAAGCAGACGTCTGAAGCTCTAATAAAAGCCCCTCACAGAAAGTTCTTCACCTAATGGTGATGAAGACGCTGCCTGATGCCTGAGACACGGTTCTACCAGAGTTCTGAGAAGAGTTCGGCTCTAAAACCTGCTTTTAAAATCAGATCATTAAAATGGTGGAGGGATACATGCTGCAGGGTGTAGTGCGGCTACAGAAAGTAGTCCCTAAAGAAAACTGCATTAGTTCAGATTCTCTATTCACTATTTTACCATCATCATCATCATCATCATCATCATCCATATAAAACTCAGAAGACTCGTGTAGCTGCACTGGTGGGTTTGGGTATGAAATAAAATATGGGCTATATCTGTGCTGTAGTCATGGCGACCGACGCTTGGTTCCATTCACCCCCTCTGTAAAGAGATCTGAGTGGGTAGGTTTGAACACAACTTGCAATGTGTCCATCAGTGGAATTACAGTGTGATCTGAATACACTGCCGTACCTCTGGCGCTGGGGCCGTAGAGGTAGGTTGTTAGAGCCTGGTCTCCAGTGTCGTACACCACAGGCACATTTGGCCCATTACCAGTGTTACATGACCCGGCGCCGTACCTTACTGGATATTTCTGAAAAAAGAGCACAGACCCAATTTTGAATATTCTTATTTCTATGTGCCAGTATGTAATTCCAGTCCAAAGTATCGAACCAACAAATCCAGGTACCAATTAAAATACAGATGTCAGTACTGCTGGAACACGACTAATACTGTCTTTAGGACATACAAAAGTAGATCAGTCAAAATAATGACAAAATAATCAGTACAATGTAAATTAAGCACTCGTAGTCTATCGTGATTGATGGTATAAATAAGGGGGATTATATATATATATATATATATATATATATATATACACACAGGCAGATATTAATGACCCATGGTTTTATTACTATTGATAAAAATACTGCTGATAACATTCCGGATATCCTCCACAAAAGAAAACAGAAAGTTCTTCCACCTAATGGTGATGAAGACACTGCCTGATGCCTGAGACTTTGTTCTACCAGAGTTTGAGACGATGTTTGGTCTTTTAATCGTTGACGGACTTTAAAAGTCCAGCAAGAGTGTGTGAGAGTGTGTGTTGTACCTGGAATAAGTTGTAGAGGTTTCCTCCGTATGATTTAAGAAAGCCGGTCTGGGTGTGATAGCGCAGAAAGGAAGTTTTTATCCAGTGATCGGTGAGAATGTTGTTAGGAACGTGCCACACAGACACATCCTGAGCGTCAATATCAAAGTACCCAGGGTTCTGCAACACAAATGAACTTCAAGTTAAAAGTGTTATTTGGTTGCAATATACCTATGAGCCAAAACATTACGATCACTCGTGGATGAGGTGTATAACGGTAATCATGCACGATAAACATAGTGCATGTAAAGACACGGTTTTCATAGCCTGCTGTCAGATGTAAGGAGGGAGCTGTTTTGGAGGCTTGTGGAGAAGAAACAGCATAATAAGCAGGCAGTGATAATGTTTTGACTCATCAGTGTAAGCAGCAATACAGAAGTTCACTGTAGCTATGAGGAGGGTATTAGGCAAAATATAGGTCAGCCAATCAGAAAAGAGATTTTATGGACATTTATTGACATCAAATTAAAAAGAACAGTTACTAAAAAACAATACACTCTCAAATGTTCTAAATGAACCAAGAAAAACGGTCTAGAAATGCTCGCTGTACCTTGTAGTCGTCACTGGTAGCAGCTTCCACTGTTCCGAACGTGACCGTGTTAGCCCAGTTTCCATCTCCATCAGGTCGATTAGCATTGCTTCCCTGCTGGCTTGACCAGCGGTCACCTACAGTGCATTTTCCAAAAACATTGTTCTCGTGCACACTTGCCACCAGCGTCCAGCCACCTCCTGCAGTGGTCATGTCGCAGTAGGTCTGGTAAACCACATCCTTTGAAGAAAACAGATAGTACAGGCCATCTGGAGAAAGAACAGCTTTTAGTTGTGTTTAAATTATGATATGCTGTTCATATGGATATTAAACACAGAACATACCCTTTTTGACTCCATATGTTTCAAGAAGATCTTTGCAGCTTGTGGCGAGGTACTCCAACCCAGATGCTGCTTGTACAGCACTCCGAGGTTTAATGATGTGACTGTTTTTTGCAACATCATTCCACACATCATCTTCTCCATCTGTAAAGAAAAGGTCACGCTACTACACCATGTTTTATTGCATTACAGTGACTATAATTTCTGTATGATATACTAGTAGAACTTGTATACAGTACATCAGTAAGATGATGCCAATAATAGAAATAAGATGAATTAATTAATAAAAAAAATGATGGCAGTGGCTTGTTTCTAAACATTTTAGAAAATAGAGACTGTAAACACTTACCGGGAAGACCTTCGAGAGTGAAAATGTTCAGAGAAACCCAAAGAGAACAGAACAAGACAGCTACCAGATGCATCTCTCTGACGGAGTTACAGACCTGTAAACAAAGCATTAATTAAGCTACGACAACTAAACCAAAAAACATTACATTCATGCATGTAAATAATGCTAAAATAAGAATTTTTTACTTTGATTAGCACCAAACTGGATAAGTAATTAATTCATTTGAGAAATACAACACAAAACACCAGCCACTGCAAACTATCCTGAAATTGTGAAATATCAGAGGACCTGAACTGAAGACCCAGTTAATGCAGATGGTTTTTATGCGCCACTATGAACTCTGAACTTGCGTAGAGCTGTCCTGATGAAGCTCCAACAAAGTTCAAATAAATAAGGCAAAAAGTGTGAACTCATGCTTGGCTGTTAAAGCTGACTAACGGCCCTGTTGCACAGATGTTACAGAAACAGGAAGTGTCTTGTCATTGTTCTGACCCCTGTGTCACACAGTCCACATTACAGAGGCAGAACGCTGATTGTATAATTACGATGGTACGTTTGATGTAAAAATTCTCTATCAATGTAAAGGTTATCAACACGACTGTTTATGTCACTAATCAAAGATCTTTTGCAGCACATTTATTTTTGTACTTCATCAATGCTGCGAAAAAGTTTCTCAAATTCTTATTTTTTTATATTAGTCACATTTAAAGGTCTCAGAACATTCAAAGAACTTGTAGGTCTCGCTTGCCTTAGTTAAGGCCATTGTACACGACTCCACACTACGAAATGCATCTTGGGACAAATGAAAGATGCAAACCACTGCTGACCAAAAAAGAACACAAAGGCTTGTCTTTCATTAGCCAAAAAAACATCTAGATGACCCCCAATCCGACCCAGGATAATATTCTGTGGACTGGTGAGTCAAAGGTGGAACTTTTCAGAAGACATAGGTCATGTTACATAGCCTGTAAAGCTAACACTGCATTCCACCATTTAATAAGAACATCATACATGGTGGTGGTAGTGTCATGAATTGCTACCACCAGCACCGGGTGGTCCAAGCTGAAAAACTCAGTAGTCAAATTTAAACAATGGGTGATTTAAGATTTCAATAAATGGTGTGCAGTGTGGGTTTGTTTGTGCTGTCTTTTTATATATATTCTATTAAAATTGGTTGAAATATCTGAAACATTTACATGTGACAAATGCAAAAACAGAATGAAATTGGACTATTAATTAGCCAAGCCAGTGTTATAATTGTGAAAATGTTACATTTTGTCTACAAGCCCCATACAAGTCCCAAGCCTAACTACAAGTACCATAATTACCTATCAATTACTTTAAGAATTGCTGCATAATTTCTAAGCTTGAACATCTTTCAACTCTCTTTCTATCTCTGCTGCATCTAGAACCAACTGTGGGTTACAAAAGACAGCGATTTCAACACACTTCCGTGTCCTGAGCCTAATCACACTTACAATACAATAAAAGCACTAAACTGTAGCAATTCATTCATTTGAGAAATACAACACAAAACACCAACCATTGCAAGTTATTCTGAAATTCTGAAATATCAGAGGACCTGAACTGAAAACGGTAGATCTACTGTTCGTATTCAACCCTACGTTTTCATACGCCACCATTTCAACTACTGGTTCAATGGTAAACGTTAAAAGTTAATGCAGATGGTTTTTATGCGCCACTATGAACTCTTTCTATCTCTGCTGCATCTAGAACCATTACAACAGACGGCGATTTCAACACACTTCTGTGTCCTGAACCTTACAATACAATAAAAGCCAGGCTTCATGTTTCAGCTTGTTCAGATTTTTGTTAAACAATGTTGAAAACATTTCTTCATTTTTCTTTTAATTCAAGTACTTAACAATAAACACAAACATAATACTGTTACAGTTGCAATGGTGAATAAACATACTCACCAGCATGCCTGTGTTTTTCTCTTCAATTCGCTCTTCTTTCTTCTAACAAATCAGCCAGGCGGTCTTTCCTTTCCAAGGTGGAAAACCATGCCAACGCCCATGTCTTCGCTAAGCAAAATTGGGTTAGCTAGCTAAACAGCTGATGCAGTGGTTTGGTCAAAATTTAACCAGGCAGATTGTTTTGTTTGTCAAATACAATCAGGAACCACAAACAGGGTTCTCTAATGAAGACAGGTGAAAGTGCTGAGAGAAAATATACTTTTTAAGGTTGATTTTAAATCAAGAAGAATGGTCACAGTGTTTCTGAGGAATGCCACTTAAATGCCTAATGGCAGTCTGGTTTTAGGGTCCGCCAGCAGACCACTATTAGTGGACGAGTCCCCCAGTAGACCAGTATTGGTGGACCTAAGAGTGCGAGAAGGTGTCTAGGGTTGCAGAAGCTAGAAATGGTAAAACGGGACAGTTGCAGAGCAGCTCATCACCTCCAGACTCTTCTAGTTATCAGATTCAGGAACCAGCGGATTTTCCTGTGCCCAGGACTGCAGGTCTGTCCATCGTCTGCCCCCTTGCCAAACTGCCGCTAAACACTCATCAGAAGGGAAAGCACCATAAACCATACTAAGCTAAGCAGAAATAAGCTAAGCTCACTAAATTCACTTAGCTACTAGCTACCCCCTCAGTTAGCTTAGCAAATGCTACAGTAGCAAGTGCTATCTAACTTTAGCCACTGAATTAATTTAAACTCACCAAATCTTCACTTTATATTGGGAAGAGCCTTTCACAGTGAGATGTTTGTCTCACCTGAGCTCATTTTACTTCAGGTGTATCTCATTTTTACCTTGGTTTACCTCAGTTTACCCATTTTTACCTCAGTTTTACCTCAGTTTACCCCATTTGATCTCTGTTTATCCCAGTTTACCCAATTGTGCCTCAGTTTAACCTCCGTTTACCCTATTGTACCTCAGTCTATCCCAGTTTACCCCATATTACCTCAGTTTATCACGGTTCACTCTATTTTACCCCAGTCTACCCCTTTTTACCTGTTTATCCGAGTTTACTCTATTTAACCTCAGTTTATCACAGTTTACTCCATTTTACCTCAGTCTACCTCATTTTTACCTCAGTTTATCCCAGTTTACACCATTTTACCTCAGTTTATCCCAGTTTACTCCATTTTACCTCAGTCTACCTCATTTTTACCTCAGTTTATCCGAGTTTACTCCATTTTACCTCAGTTTTACCTCAGTTTATCACAGTTTACTCCATTTTACCTCAGTCTACCTCATTTTTACCTCAGGTTATCCGAGTTTATCCCATTTTACCTCAGTTTATCCCAGTTTACTCCATTTTACCGCAGTTTATCCCAGTTTACTCCATTTTACCTCAGTTTATCACAGTTTACTCCATTTTACCTCAGTTTATCACAGTTTACTCCATTTTACCCCAGTTTACTCCATTTTTACCTCAGTTTGTCACAGTTTACTCCATTTTTACCTCAGTTTGTCACAGTTTACTCCATTTTTACCTCAGTTTATCACAGTTTACTCCATTTTACCTCAGTTTATCACAGTTTACTCCATTTTTACCTCAGTTTATCACAGTTTACTCCATTTTACCTCAGTTTATCACAGTTTACTCCATTTTACCCCAGTTTACTCCATTTTTACCTCAGTTTATCACAGTTTACTCCATTTTTACCTCAGTTTATCACAGTTTACTCCATTTTACCTCAGTTTATCACAGTTTACTCCATTTTACCCCAGTTTACTCCATTTTTACCTCAGTTTATCACAGTTTACTCCATTTTTACCTCAGTTTATCACAGTTTACTCCATTTTACCTCAGTTTATCACAGTTTACTCCATTTTACCCCAGTTTACTCCATTTTTACCTCAGTTTGTCACAGTTTACTCCATTTTACCTCAGTTTACTCCATTTTTACTTCAGTTTGTCACAGTTTACTCCATTTTACCTCAGTTTATCCCAGTTTACTCCATTTTACCTCAGTCTACCTCATTTTTACCTCAGTTTATCCGAGTTTACTCCATTTTACCTCAGTTTTACCTCAGTTTATCACAGTTTACTCCATTTTACCTCAGTCTACCTCATTTTTACCTCAGGTTATCCGAGTTTATCCCATTTTACCTCAGTTTATCCCAGTTTACTCCATTTTACCGCAGTTTATCCCAGTTTACTCCATTTTACCTCAGTTTATCACAGTTTACTCCATTTTACCTCAGTTTATCACAGTTTACTCCATTTTACCCCAGTTTACTCCATTTTACCTCAGTTTATCACAGTTTACTCCATTTTACCTCAGTTTATCACAGTTTACTCCATTTTTACCTCAGTTTATCACAGTTTACTCCATTTTACCTCAGTTTATCACAGTTTACTCCATTTTACCCCAGTTTACTCCATTTTTACCTCAGTTTGTCACAGTTTACTCCATTTTACCTCAGTTTGTCACAGTTTACTCCATTTTACCTCAGTTTATCACAGTTTACTCCATTTTTACTTCAGTTTGTCACAGTTTACTCCATTTTACCTCAGTTTATCACAGTTTACTCCATTTTACCCCAGTTTACTCCATTTTACCTCAGTTTATCACAGTTTACTCCATTTTACCTCAGTTTATCACAGTTTACTCCATTTTTACCTCAGTTTATCACAGTTTACTCCATTTTACCTCAGTTTATCACAGTTTACTCCATTTTACCCCAGTTTACTCCATTTTTACCTCAGTTTGTCACAGTTTACTCCATTTTACCTCAGTTTGTCACAGTTTACTCCATTTTTACTTCAGTTTGTCACAGTTTACTCCATTTTACCTCAGTTTGTCACAGTTTACTCCATTTTACCTCAGTTTACTCCATTTTTACTTCAGCTTATCTGAGTTTACTCCATTTTTACCTCAGTTTGTCACAGTTTACTCCATTTTTACCTCAGTTTATCACAGTTTACTCCATTTTACCTCAGTTTTACCTCAGTTTACGCAATTTGTACCTCAGTTTTATCGTTAATCCAGTGTCTTCTCTCGATTATCCGTTATAAGCCTCTAATCGTCTATTTGGTTAAAAAAAAAAAGCCGCGCGCTTCTTAAAGCGACAGGCACCACTATAACGCTGTATTGGCTGAGAGTTAACAGCAGGCTGAGAGGCACGTGAACTTGTGCACGTTATAAGCGTTATTTCTTTAAACAACAGCAGCATAATAATAATAATAATAATAATAATAATAATAATAATAATAATAAAACGTGGAGGCTGTACTGGCTCTCACTGAGTTGTTTTTCTGATTCAATATGGTGCTCTATTACAGCCATCACTATATGGACAAAAGTATTGGGACACGTGCTCATTCAATGCTGGGGGGCTTTATACCCCTCTACTAGCCCACGCTTGGCATTAGGCAGCATGGTGCCGATAAGTTCATGATGTTGATCTGCTCCAGAGAGTCCTATTCTATTGGCAGTACTTCTTCTCTACAGCTCAGCCTGGCAAAATCCACACCTCATTTTTGTTCTCATTGTTTTGAAGTGTGCATTAAATTCAGGTTGTTTGTGGGTGATGTTGGTTGAATGGGACGTTCAGAGAGCTGGCAGCGTCCTCTGCTGGTCTCAGTGAAACTTAGTCCTTTCTGGGGTTAAATTGCAAAAAGCTGTATATAGAGAAAAATGCTTGGTAATTTTATATAAATAAGTTTTTCAGGTTTTTTTGTGTGTCCAGATGTGTGAGGTATTAATGCTGAATTGTCTCAATACATAAATACAAAAATCAAGACAGATTTTTCTTTTTAACATGCTTATATATTGGCTTATACATGATCCAATATAGATGAAATCATAACAAGAAAAGGTGTTATGAGAAAGAAAAAGAAAAAAACATATAAGTAAGAGTTTCAGTCACAAAGAAATGACTCTTCCTGTATGTTCTGTAAAATAAACGATAGAGAAAGAGAGAGAGAGAGAAAGCTGAGGGTGTGATCTGGATCTCAGCGGTAGAACAGGAGCACAGCAGCTTCAGTGATCTCTTTGGAGGCACTCCACCCGGCATGTGTCCCGTAACCGTCCCAGTCAAAAGATGGGAAATCTCCACACTGTCTAGGTGCAGCTTCTGGGAAATGGCCTCCTCCCCCGATACAGTACTGCAACACATTAGGACAGATATTCCCAAACTGACTGTCCACCTCTGAACAGTGAGTATGAAGCAGAGTGAGGAATACATGACTGCATGAACTCAAATACATGAGCCTGATAACTCACGTGCTCCGTGTTGCAGCCCGTCGGTCTGAGTCCAGAGCAGATGGCCATGGCTGCCCTCTCATTGTTAAACACTCTGAAAGCGATGAAGCCGGCCTCAGACTCTCCTGAAAGGATTAAAGACAAATAACAGTGAGTATGAAGTCATTTTGAGGTGATCTGACCAAGTTCAGAAAGAGTGCTGGAGGAAAACATCCAGATTTACAGTTGCTACTTTAGATCTGTTGAGTTCAAGATGCCTTAATTGATCACTGACCCCAGAATCAGTTGTGCTTCTTTGGTATACAATAGGAGATGCTAAGCTAACATTGCTAAAGACACTGAACTGATGATCAGCAACTGTTGTCTCTGTAAACACACTCCAATGCATAAACATATTAGCAAAACGTTTACCAAACTAATGAGGCCCATGTCATGCCTTGGCTGATTGGCTGAATCTGGGCTCAGTGATCAATCATGCCAATTCAATTTTTCACTAAACGGTTCCTTTAAAATTCCAGAATTAAATTCCTAGCAGTCAAAGATGACATACCTCTTGGGTGGGGACCATAAAGGTTCTTTGTAGAGGCTTCATTTCCCAAATCGTACACCACTGGAGCAGTCGGTCCGTTATTAGTACGGCAAACTCCAATTCCATGCCTTACTGGAAATTTCTAATGGGAAGATGATAAAGAATAAACAAGCTTGAAATTCATTGTGAAGAGCATCAAGTGGGATGCAGTACCACACTGTCACTATAGTACAGTTGCAGCTCTTTAATTGTGTTAGATTGAGATACAGTACCATACTTTCACTACAGTACAGTTTCAGCTCTTTAACTGAGTTAGATTGAGATACAGTACCATACTTTCACTATAGTACAGTTTCAGCTCTTTAACTGAGTTAGATTGAGATACAGTACCATACTTTCACTATAGTACAGTTTCAGCTCTTTAACTGAGTTAGATTGAGATACAGTACCATACTTTCACTATAGTACAGTTTCAGCTCTTTAATTGAGTTAGATTGGGATACAGTACCACACTGTCACTATAGTACAGTTTCAGCTCTTTAATTGAGTTAGATTGGAATACAGTACCATACTTTCACTATAGTACAGTTTCAGCTCTTTAACTGAGTTAGATTGAGATACAGTACCATACTTTCACTATAGTACAGTTTCAGCTCTTTAATTGAGTTAGATTGGGATACAGTACCACACTGTCACTATAGTACAGTTTCAGCTCTTTAATTGAGTTAGATTGAGATACAGTACCATACTTTCACTACAGTACAGTTTCAGCTCTTTAACTGAGTTAGATTGAGATACAGTACCATACTTTCACTACAGTACAGTTTCAGCTCTTTTAATTGGGTTAGATTGAGATACAGTACCATACTTTCACTATAGTACAGTTTCAGCTCTTTTAATTGAGTTAGATTGGGATACAGTACCATTCCTTCACTATAGTACAGTTTCAGCTATTTAATTGAGTTAGATTGAGATACAGTACCATACTTTCACTATAGTACAGTTTCAGCTCTTTAATTGAGTTAGAGTGGGATACAATACCATTCTTTCACTATAGTACAGTTTCAGCTCTTTAATTGAGTTAGATTGGGATACGGTACCATACTTTCACTATAGTACAGTTTCAGCTCTTTAATTGAGTTAGATTGGGATACAGTACCATACTTTCACTATAGTACAGTTTCAGCTCTTTAATTGAGTTAGATTGGAATACAGTACCATACTTTCACTATAGTACAGTTTCAGCTCTTTAATTGAGTTAGATTGGGGTACAGTACCATACTTTCAATATAGTACAGTTTCGGCTCTTTAATTGAGTTAGATTGGGATACAGTACCATTCTTTCACTATAGTACAGTTTCAGCCCTTTAATTGAGTTAGATTGGGGTACAGTACCATACTTTCACTATAGTACAGTTTCAGCTCTTTGAGTTAGATTGGGATACAGTACCATACTTTCACTATAGTACAGTTTCAGCTCTTTTATTTGAGTTAAAGTGGGATACAGTACCATACTTTCACTATAGTACAGTTTCAGCTCTTTTATTTGAGTTAAAGTGGGATACAGTACCATACTTTCACTATAGTACAGTTTCATGTCTTTATTTGAGTTAGAGTGGGATACAGTACCATACTTTCACTATAGTACAGTTTCAGCTCTTTATTTCAGTTAGAGTGGGATACAGTACCATACTTTCACTATAGTACAGTTTCAGCTCTTTAATTGAGTTAGATTGGGGTACAGTACCATACTTTCACTATAGTACAGTTTCAGCTCTTTAATTGAGTTAGATTGGGATACAGTACCATACTTTCACTATAGTACAGTTTCAGCTCTTTAATTGAGTTAGATTGGGATACAGTACCATACTTTCACTATAGTACAGTTTCAGCTCTTTTATTTGAGTTAAAGTGGGATACAGTACCATACTTTCACTATAGTATAGTTTCAGCTCTTTAATTGAGTTAGATTGAGATACAGTACCATACTTTCACTATAGTACAGTTTCAGCTCTTTAATTGAGTTAGATTGGGATACAGTACCATACTTTCACTATAGTACAGCTTAAGCTCTTTTAATTAAAATCATTATATTGTTTACCTTGAATAAGTTATAAAGGTTTCCTCCATGGGAGCTGAGGAAGCGATTCTCAGTGTGGTAGCGTAAGATGGAAGCAGAGGTCCATTTTTGCAGCTGGGCGTTATTGGGAACATGCCACACAGACATGTCCTGAGCCTCAATGTCGTAATACCCCGGATTCTGTGAGAAGTAAGAGGGATGGACTGTGGTCATGGTGAGGCAACAGTTCCAAGTAACATCCTTATTCAATCTTGTCCAAAGAATGCTAAAACAACCAGCACTCCCCTCCCAGTGTACACCCACTGCATATGTCTTTTGGAGAAAACAAGTAGTGCATCTCCCTGTACCTTGTAGTCGTCACTGGTAGCACCTTCTGCATTTCCAAATGTAGCCATGTTAGCCCAGTTTCCTTCTCCTTCAGGTAAGTTAGGGTTATCACCTTGCTGGCTAGACCAGCGATCACCTACAGTGCATTTCCCATACATGTTGTTCTCATGCACACTGGCCACCAGCGTCCAGCCACCTCCAGCAGTGGTCATATCACAGAAGGTCTGGTAGACCACCCCAGTCTCAGTTGTCAGATAGTACAGGCCATCTGGAAAAAAAAATGTGTTTTCTTGATTGAACATGTTGATTGGATTAAATTTATAAAAGAATATGTACAAAAGAATATGTGTACAGTAAAGAGCTCCTATTCAAGTTGTGTTATTATACAGATTATAATTATGTTTATAATATTAGGCCAATAGGTGAAACATATTTTAACCCACAACCTAATCCTAACCTTAACCTCAGCCCACAACCTAACCCAGCCTTACCCATAACCTTCAGATGCTGCTCCATCACTGATCTGATGTGAATGTGACCTGAAATTGGTGGTATAGTGTCCATCTCATAAAATACCAAATATAAATGTAAACATTTCGGAGCTCACCTTTATTGGTTTTATACTTTTCCATAAGTTCTTTGCAGCTCCGGGGGCTGAAAAAACCCATGTCTGCATGAAAGGAAACATTAAATATTATAAACGTATTAGTAAGTGCTGGTTTAGAACTGAAAATCAGTATAAAGATCACTGAAGACTGACATAAAACCAATCAATAAATCAGTAACAGGAGTGTCATCCTACCTCTATCAGACTGAGAGAGTTCCATGCAGGACAAAATCCCCAGCCAAAGAATCCAGTTCATCATCTGTTAGAAAAGCATTCAACATATATACTTTATATACTCTATACTCTATATACTCCAGAATCTATATATTTTCTATACTCTGTAAACTCTATACTCTATATTCTCTATAAATATAGGCTCTATATACTATATACTCTATATACACAACGCTGAGGTTATATACTTTATCAGTGTATCAGATTAAAAGGTTTATTAAGTTAAGTTGGTCATTTATTGGTGGACAGATTTGGTGGATAGTAATACTACTTGTAAAGGGGGGGGGGGGTGTAAAACTCTAATTGATTGCAATTATAAAATCAGTCAATCAATCAATTATGTTTTTTTTTCCACTCAGAAGAACACTTGAGGTGACCCTCTTGCACTGCAGCAGAGCATTAACAATAATATGGGGCTGAAAGAAGGAAGGAAGAACTACTCAATCACCATTTGTGCTGATTATAGGAATTAGTCCTCTGTATTTAAGCCTGAACACACACAATGGTTACAATGATGCGTGCAGCCAAACAGCGATTAAGGAGTTCCTCCTTTGACATCCTTCTTTCAGTCTCTATGATATCTAAAATGAGGGTCACCCCCAATGTGAAAATAAAGTTTAATTGATTGATTTGTTAATTGATTGCTTGATTTGGTGATCATATATTCAGCTTAAAGTAAAATTATGAACTCACAGACATATTAAAAATCATCAAGAAGAAAACCATCAAGATAATAGAAGATTAAGAAAGTATAAATTAAGTAAATTAAGTTTTAATTAAGTACATTAAAGTAATTAGCATTTAATTAATTAGTCAGAGAAACAATACAATAAATTAATAACAGAAAGAAATGAATAAACCAAATAAAATAAATAAAGGCTTAAAGGAGTAAATAAAGAGTTAGGAGATAAAAAAGTAACAATATGAAATATATATATATATAAACTTAATTGACTGTAAAGGTTTTGCAAAAAAGGAGACAAAAAAGGAGATAAAATATGTGTATATTTGTAGCCTATTAATTGATGTTTTAGCCTATCAATGCATATTTAAAAATCAGCTGTATGTGCACAATAACATGTTGTGGCCACCTATAGACATCCCTCTGCCACCCTTGGGCCACCCCACCCCTAGAACCAGCCTAAATAAAGAAATGTAATGACTAGAAAATGAGGCCAGTCGACTTCTTCTTAACTTTTAAGAAAGGGTTTTTTCAAGGGTTCCTTGGTAAATACAAGGAAAAATAAATAGTATTTTTTTTCTGTAGAATCATGATAACAATGTTTCAGTGTTTCTCGTTAAATGGTTCTTCTCTGCCATGGAAATCCTTTTGGGTGTAGTTTTAAAGACCTTTTCTCCAATAGCACCAAAGAATTCCAGTATTGTTGAAAGTTAAAGAACCTCATTTTCAATTCTACATAGAACCGTCAATAGAAAAGCACTCACCCTGAAGTTCTCCTGTATGCTGTAAATTAACGTAGCGTTTCCAGTTTTTATCAGATAACAAAGTCTGTCGGTTTTTAAAGACAGTGGAGAGGTTTTTGCTGTGGTCAGCGCAGTGGGTGGTCAGTATTTCAGCAGAAACCATCTGAGGAATGACCTCCAGAAATATCACACAAGTCAAAACCTGAACAGCACTGCAACATCCTGATTACAATGTCCATTACAGTGTGTTGTATAGTTTTGCGTTTTGGTAGTCATGACAATCAGACAAAGAAATACATAAGTAAACAATATTATTTTGCATACTAGGATCCATGTTTCACACATGTAGAAGCAACTTATAACTCTTATTATAAAAGAGAACATTCGATGCATTAGTAAACAGTCTAAAATAGTCTTTATAAAATGTAATTCATAGAAACTTTATTGTCTCTTCAGAAAGATACCACATACATTTACATTTACATTTAAGGCATTTAGCAGAAGCTCTTCTCCAGAGTGCTTTGCTATTTACCCAAGAAAAACCTCAGCTAGTTTAAATAGACTAAAATTCAAAGCTCCTCTAATCTTAGACTCTACTAAACACAAGTCAGTATGGAGACCATAGTACTCTTCTCTTCGCCTGAGTCCTCTCAGAAGAGGAGGGGCTTCAGTCTGGGTTTGAGGACAGCGAGCGTTGGACTCTGCTGTTCGGACACCCAGAGGAAGTTCGTTCCACCACTTCGGTGCAGGACAGTAAAAAGTCTGGACGCTCGTCTTCCGTGGATCCTAAAGGATGGCGGGTCGAGCCAGTCTTGGCTTTGTAGGTCA
Organism: Salminus brasiliensis; assembly: GCF_030463535.1. Taxonomy (NCBI): domain Eukaryota; kingdom Metazoa; phylum Chordata; class Actinopteri; order Characiformes; family Bryconidae; genus Salminus; species Salminus brasiliensis. The sequence continues at coordinate 320,959 of NC_132901.1, forward strand.
GAGTCAGGGGGTTGAATCTGATGACCTGGGCAGCTACAGGAAGCCATATGTTAGATCTTCATAGGAGGTGTGCAAGGAAACACTGTGAAAAAATAATATAAAAATGAATTAAAATCAGGGCAAGATCTCAAGATTTGTCTATCCAGAGCACATTGTCGTTGTCCTTAGGATGATTTTCTCTGGGAAATGTTAGTCTGATGTTCTGCACCTGATTCTAATTCTATATATTTAAATGTGTAATAAATGTGTGAGGGGGTGGGAGGGGGGGTGGTGGTTAAAGCTGTTTCTTCAGTTGTGTAAGTTTAGTGATCACGTGAAGATCATGAGTTACAGATAAGGGTTTCATGGGTCTGTCCTCTTTCTTTCACGTGCAGTGTGGCAGTGTGCTGTGCCTGTAGTTGGGTTTAGGTGCATTAGTGCAATGCTCAGCAGTTAGACCAGTCTGTGCTGCACTTTCTGTTCTGTTTGTTTGGTAGAACATCTACATTAGTAGACACATTCACTCACTCACTTCTCCATTTCTGCTAGCAATGTCTAAATATATTATTGTTAATGTCTTATTTTGTCAAAATAATGTTTCTTAAAATTGTAATTTAATGAGTAAAACTAACTATAGCAATAGCACAAAAATATGTTTTCTAAAAACCTCAATTTAATTTAGTATCTCAAAATATAGGCTTATTTCATTATATAGCTTATTAATCACTTAATCATCTGTTTAATTTAATATCTCAAAACACTCTTTACTGTTTCAGACAAAGGTTTAAGCTTATTAGGATCTCAAAATAGTTACCTAGCATTTTCAACATTGTATATTGGAATGAGTTATTTTCAATATTCAGACTATTTGTTTTCACAAATATGATTTATCACCTGAAAATAATTTGTTTTTATTTGGTTTTGGTTTTATTTGCTTCACCTGCTCAACTGACATTTAATTTAATGTCTTAAATTCTAGCTTACTTTTAATAAAAGTCTATTTCCACAAAGCCGAAGCAAAAAAGCATGTCAGACTTATAATGTTTAATCTCAGCAACTTTCTGTTCCGTTATTTTCTCTCAGAACCTCAGTCTTCAGTTTACAAAATAAGTTCTTTGCCTTTTAACTAAATCACAAAGAGCAGTTTTATTAAACTATAGTTTATAGTACTGCACACAAACTAAAGAAAGTAATGAATTCAATGTGCCCTATTCAGGAAAACATGGCTTAACGTCCCCTGCTAATAATACCCCACTTGGCTGCTTTTAGAAGCAACCCTGGATTCATTAAATTATGTATTTATAACAAATACAGTACAGCTAAGTACAGTACAGTACAGCAAAGTAGTTACAGCAATTTAGAATACAAAATTACCACTTTAAGTAAATTATTTTCTTGTTAAATGAACAAATCACTTTTTACAGTGTATTACAAGAAATGTTTTCTCTAAAATGTGGCTTTCACAATTAGAATTCAGTATCATAAAATACTGGCTTATTTTCTGGCTTATTCCCATTTCCAACAGATTAAACTATTTTTAAAATGATTTATTTAATACAATTTATGTTTCTAAATATAGTGGGCTATTTTGTCTTTACTTAGAACCTCTAGATAATTATATATTTGCTTGATATTTTGATGTAAATTAAAATAACATTATATCACATTTTTATTCTACATATTTTTACTTTGTCAAAATAAGGCATTGCAGCATGTTCATTATTTACCTTCCCATAAAATAATTTACTTATATATCTTCTATATAAAATAATAGACGTATATATCTTCCATGTAAAATTATATGTTTATATTTTTATGCTTGTATTCTCCTCTCTGTAAGGACATGGCCAGCCGTGCTCAAAGCCCTGACCAAAGAGATACTGTGCCCTAGTGGCTCAGCTGGAAGCAAAACTGAATCAGCAACTTTTTAAAGTTCTTTTCAGATCATGCTATTTCCTGCCATATCTCCCAGTGGTTCATTGTCCCATAAATCAGCAGATTTCTGCTCTCACTGTCGGGGCACTGCTGTTGTCCCTGTTTACCCTTCAGAGGGCCTTTCAGTGGGTTTAACTGTTTTGGTAATAGTGGACTAATGCAGTAAAGGCACTGTGAGTAATGAAATATTCATTAGTATTTCTTAGGGATGAATATATTAGGCAGCGAGTGAACAGTCAGTTCCTAAAAATGATAAAGGTGTTGAAGCAGGGAACAGGGTTATGGGCACCTAAGGCTTATTAATGCATTTGGAGGTCCCACCTCAGGACCCACTTGCAGGATGGTCTTCACTCTTAAAAATGAAGTGCAAATAGTTCTTTGAGTGAATCCATAGAAGAACCACTTCTGGTTTCCGAAGAAACATGTCTGTAATGGACATGTAAATGTTAGGAACCATTTCTACACAGTGGTGAGCAGAAGGTTTTCATTTTTTAGGGTGATGGTGTGAAAGGATTTGACCAAAGTTAGAAGATAAAGAGTTGATCACTTCACAAAACCAGTGTACAGTTTATCTTCATCTCCAACAATGGAGTGTTTCAAATGATCAGCAGCCAATTGGTCAACAAAGTGGGTATGACTGGAAAGTCCCAGACACACCCTCAGTGGGTTATATATAATGCTGGAGTTTAGGGTGGTTCACGTAATTCTTCCAACTGGAGCGTTCATATACACCAGTCGTGTGTCTGAGGACAACACCTGCTTTGAAGGTAGAATTTTATTTTTCTCAATCCTCTGTAAATTTCGGTGTTGGAGATTCAGTGTTGGCTGTTCTGAGTAGGGTTTGGTGTGAAGCTGAGGTTCATTGTAGGGAAACTAACCAGCTCTGATTTCTTCATCTTCATGAATTAGCTTCATAAAAGCTGATGTTTTGGAAATAATGTTTATATTCTGTGTTCTCATATTTCACATTTCAGTCAACGGCTCCACTCAAACCTGAAATGGCTGACGATCAACCCATCACAAACCTTGGTGTGTCCACCTCCTCTGATGAAGGAGATATTCTGAGAGCTCAAGGTTTCAATGTCATCAACGCTAACCTGAACTCCAAGACTTCAGGACCAAAAGTGTGTCTTTGGTACAAGAAGGAGTGTGGTATGAAGCCAATCACCAGGATCCAGTTCTCATTTACGTCTGATATGAAGTCTGGTTTGATCAGTGCTGGGTTTGAACAGATATCAAGGGATCTGAATGCTGGGACCTCTGGAGATCACATCTTTCTTTGGTACCTGTGTGGTGAGAAAGAAGATGACATTCCCATTGTGGACATGAAGGTGACCCTCAACGTGAATGAGGAACCAGAGCTCTTGAAGGATGGCTATGAGCAGCTAGGTTGCGACCTGAACCGCGGTGCTGGGGGAGACTGGGTCTACCTGTGGGTAAAGCGGAAGGAGCCAACCTACATCTATGAGATCACCGCGACCGACAACAGCAGCCGCGACAAATCACTTTACGAGCAAGGGTACACTTGTGTGGATGAAAGCACCAACCGGTATGCCAAGGGAAATCCCATCTTCCTCTGGTACCGCCGCTCAAAAGACAAGAGCAAAGCCCTGAGTAATCTGGATGTTTCCTTAAACCCTCAGAGTGAGTTTAACCTGCAGCAGAAAGGCTACACTAAGGTCATTACAAACCTTAACAAAGGAAGCGGTGGGGCTGACGTTTATGTGTGGAGCCTAAAAGATGGGTGTCAGAAGATCCAAGGCATTAATCTGCTGGTCAACCCTAAAGCAATGATAGAATACGAGAAGGCTGGTGTGGAAGTCATTGACAAGGATCTAAATGAGGGCAACATTGGGAAACATCCGATCAACATTGCATACTATGCTGCATAACAGCATCGTCGAAGATTCAGGTTATTGGCCACAGTTTGATTTCTGTAGGTGATGTATATATATATATATATATATATATATATACATCACCTACATATAGAAAATGAATAATACTCTATCAGTGCAATCAGTAATAATGGAATTTGTTCATAATTCTCAATGTCTACTAAAATCTGATTCTGTTATACTCTAATAGCTGTAATTCTAACTGTGTTTGATCCAGCTCCTCTAAAATAAAGCCAGATTTGACAGCAGAAAACGATTGTCTTTTGAGTCTCTTTGTTGAAAAATGTATGTGAGCTCTAAATTGCTTTCAATTTTTACTCAGTTTAAATCCAAATCAGATATCAAGTTTACTGCACAACTATTAGCTTCTTGTAACCTTTATTAAGATTGCCAATTGCCAATTACAATACAGTTTTTCTACCATCTATCAATACTAAAAAAGTAAAAGGTAAAGGTGCACGTATTTGTCACTGTACAGTGTGGACTGTACAGCGAAATGTGTCCTCTGCATTTAACACATCCGGTAGTGAACACACACTCACACACACATGTGTTAGGGGCAGTGAATACACACACACACCCAGAGCGGTGGGCAGCCAACTCCAGCGCCCGGGGAGCAGAGAGGGTAAAGGGCCTTGCTCAAGGACCCAACAGTGGCAGCTTGCCGAGCCTGGGAATCGAACCCACAACCCTGTTATCGATAACCCGGCGCTCTAACCGCTGAGCCACCACTGCCCCACACTACTGCTGCTAATACATATTCCAAATATTTGTGAACATCCCTTCTATTAAATGCATTTAATTACTTCAAGTTGCACCCATTGCTGATATTCCCTGTAGAAAAGTACATTCTGACTTCAGTAACACTCTGAATGCAATCAAATCCATGCCCCTCCAAAACATAGTAGAAAGCCTTCTTCCCTGGACAGTAGAGACAGTAACGTAAAAAGCACAATAAACTCTTTTTAGTACTCTTGATTTGATAAGCGCATGGCATTTTTTAAAACTAAAAACACAGTGTTTTGTGTTTAATGGATCTCTAAGAAAAAAAATGGATTAACGATAAAATTGAGGTACACTAAGGTAAAATGGGGGTAAACTGATGTAAAACTGAGGCACAACTCAAAGTGATGTAAAACTGAGGTAGAATGGGATAAACAGATGTAATACTAAGGGAAACTGAGGTAAAACAGGTAAAAATGGAGTAAACTGATGTAAGTCTGAGGTAAAAATTGAGTAAACTGAGGTACAACTGAGGTAAAAATGGAGTAAACTGATGTAAGTCTGAGGTAAAAATTGAGTAAACTGAGGTACAACTGAGGTAAAAATGGAGTAAACTGAGGTACAACGGAGGTAAAATGGAGTAAACTGATGTCAAATCAGGTAAAATGATGTAAAATGAGACAAACACCTGAGAAAGGCTCTTCACAAGACAATGTGAAGATTTGATGAGTTTGAACTCATTCTGTGGCTAAAGTTAGGTAAAATGGAATAAACTGATGTAAAACTGAGGTAAAAATGGAGTAAACTGATGAAAAACTGAGGTAAAATAGGGTTAACAGATGTAAAACTAAGGTAAAACTGAGGTAAAATGGAGTACACTGATGTAAAACTGAGGTAAAAATGGAGTGAAGTGAAGCACAACTGAGGTAAAATGGAGTAAACTGATGTAAAACTATGGTACAAATGGAGTAAACTGATGTAAAACTGAGGTAAAATGATGTCAGATGTCATACACCTGTGAAAGGCTTTCACAAGACAATGTGAAGATTTGATGAGTTTGAACTCATTCTGTGGCTAAAGTTAGATAGCACTAGCTAGCTTTCTTGGCGTTTGATAAGCTAGCTGACTTAGAAGTTGGTAAGTGAATTTATTGTTAGCTTATTTTTGTTAGTTAATGGTGGTAGCCATCTCTTAATGCTGTTCTGCATTTTCTTCTTTTAAAAGCAAAATATGTCTAGGTTTGTCGTAGGCTGTCACTCAGTTGATGCTAATTTGTTAAGTGAATGTGAAATGTAAACTGTTATAGCACACAAAAGTTATCTTGGGGCTCCCGGATTATTTGTTATTTTAGAATTTAATGTGCTTTAACAATTGTTAACGATAATATAAAGAATTTTAGAGTTAGAATGTGACTGTTTATGTCTTTTAACCCAGGACCTATGACCTTAAAGCAAGCCTAAATGCCTGTACTCTGTTCTTGTGATAAATAAATAAAAAAAAAATAAGAAATTGATAGGTAATAATGGTATTCCATGTTCCGCAGTAAAAGTTAATAGTGGAGTCGATGGTTCCGAGGTCGACCTACTTGAAGAGTTCTCCTGTTTCCACTCAGTCCATATGAGACTCCCACTCCTCACACTAACAGAACTCTGCTCTCCACTCACACACTGTATTCCACACTGTTAAAGTTCAACTTTTTAGTCACATGCGTCCCAAACTGTAAGGGGGTGGTCTGTCACGGCTCTGGTCTTTACGTCGATATGGAGAACTTTCGTTCCACAGACTAAAAGGGGGTCTGAGGTCATCTATATGTTTTAAAGCAGACGCAAGACGGGCCTTTGTGTGCTTTTTGGTCAGCAGGAATGCGCGCTTGCAACCCTCGTATGGATGCCATTTTCGCCCAGTGTCTTTCTTGTTGTGGAATTGTGAACACTGACCTGAGGAAAGTGAGGCCTGCAGTTCTTTAGATGTTTGTCTGTTTTTTTTTTTGCTGTCTTTGATCAGTGACATAAAAGAACTGTTTGAATTGGCAAAGAACCTTTATATCAAACATACCATCGTAATTATTCAACCATGACTGTCCTGCCTCTGTGATGTGGACTGCGAAACTCAGAGATCAGAGCAATGACAAGACACTTCCTGTCCCCTGTAACATCTGTGCAAATGACCTGCTCCAACTGCCAAGCATGAATTTACACTTTTTGCCTTATTTATTTATTGAACTTTGCTGGACTGCTCAACATCACGACAGCTCTACATAAGGTAGGTGTTCTTAGTAGTGCATACAAACATCTGCATTAACTTTTAACGTTTACGCTAAACCAATAGTTGAATTGGTGGCTTATGAAAACGTAGCGCTGAATACCTCTGATATTTTTATATCTTATATTATGAACAGTTTGCAGTGGTTGATGTTCTGTGTTCAGTTTATTGCAAAAACAATACTATTGAAATCTTTTGAAATTTTAGCACTATTTTTATCCATGAATGCACACTATATAGACAAAAGTATTCGGACATCTGCTTATTAATTGTCACCCCAACTTCCCCAACTCATCCCAAATAAACTGGACGAAGCACCATGCCAGAAAAGTACAGATGTATCAAGCCTAGACACACACAACTGAGTAAACTAGATACTGTCTATATAACTTAACTCAATAGACTTCACTTTCTCGAACAGGACACTTACCATCAACGCCAACCCAATTGATCATTGAGACGAACATCACAGCTCACAGAAACACCACTGCAGCGCAGCAGGTAATATTCAACTGATGTCTTATAGAAAACTTTATACAGCTTGTAAAGATTAATTTCCAATTTCATCCTTTTTTGCAGACTTTTCTACAAGTATGTCGTCTCTGCTGGTCTTTGGATTTCTGCTGATATGTCTGTCGGTGGAACTGTTCCCCTGTGAATCCAAAGCAGGTCAGTAAATTCTGCTTACAGAGGGACAAACATCTGCAAAATGTTCAAATATTAAAATACAAGGTTAATTTACCTCAGTGCTTATTTAATTTGAGATGCTACTGAGATTTCTGTCATTACATTATTTCTGTCATGTGTAGTTCAGGACCAGAACCAACTCTTTCCATCAGCTGAGAACGATGGCCCTAACGAGAAACATGAAAGGAACATATATGCGTCTCGAAGCTGCAAAGATCTCAGAGACAAGTATCAAGTTAAAGCAGGTGAAGCTGAAACTGCTGAACTCTGAAGTTTTTCAGAAAAAAAGTTTTTTGTTTTTGTGTTTTTTTAACCAATCTGATGTTTCTGCTCAAACAGATGGCCTGTACTATCTAACAACCGAGATTGGGGTGGTCTACCAGACCTTCTGTGATATGACCACTGCTGGAGGTGGCTGGACGCTGGTGGCCAGTGTGCATGAGAACAACATGTATGGGAAATGCTCTGTAGGTGACCGCTGGTCCAGCCAGCAAGGTAATAACCGTAACGTACCTGAAGGAGAAGGAAACTGGGCTAACATGGCTACATTTGGAACTGCAGAAGGTGCTACCAGTGACGACTACAAGGTACAGGGAGATGCACTAGCCATCATTTATGAAGTATATTGCTCTGGTTTGGATAATAAAGTATAATACTGATGGTCCTGGAGTGCTGGTTGTTCTGGCACACCTTAGATTATGACCTGAAACTCTTGTACCACCCTAACCATAAATTAAACCCACCTGTTATCCCACTTACTTCTCACAGAATCCGGGGTATTATGACATCGAGGCTCAGGACATGTCTGTGTGGCATGTTCCCAATAACGTCCAGCTGCAAAAATGGACCCCTGCTTCCATCTTACGCTACCACACTGAGAATCGCTTCCTCAGCTCCCATGGAGGAAACCTTTATAACTTATTCAAGGTAAAAAAAAAAAACACAAGCAAACAAACATTACATTTTAATTTGAATCAAAGAAGCTGAAACTGTACTATAGTGAAAGTATGGTACTGTATCCCACTCTAACTCAATTAAAGAGCTGAAACTGTACTATAGTGAAAGTATGGTACTGTATCCCAGTCTAACTCAATTAAAGAGCTGAAACTGTACTATAGTGAAAGTATGGTACTGTATCCCAATCTAACTCAATTAAAGAGCTGAAACTGTACTATAGTGAAAGTATGGTACTGTATCCCAATCTAACTCAATTAAAGAGCTGAAACTGTACTATAGTGAAAGTATGGTACTGTATCTAAATCTAACTCAATTAAAGAGCTGAAACTGTACTATAGTGAAAGTATGGTACTGTATCCCAATCTAACTCTATTAAAGAGCTGAAACTGTACTATAGTGAAAGTATGGTACTGTATCTAAATCTAACTCAATTAAAGAGCTGAAACTGTACTATAGTGAAAGTATGGTACTGTATCCCAATCTAACTCTATTAAAAGAGCTGAAACTGTACTATAGTGAAAGTATGGTACTGTATCTCAATCTAACTCTATTAAAGAGCTGAAATTGTACTATAGTGAAAGTATGGTACTGTATCCCAATCTAACTCAATTAAAGAGTTGAAACTGTACTATAGTGAAAGTATGGTACTGTATCCCACTCTAACTCAATTAAAGAGCTGAAACTGTACTATAGTGAAAGTATGGTACTGTATCTCAATCTAACCCAATTAAAAGAGCTGAAACTGTACTATAGTGAAAGTATGGTACTGTATCCCAATCTAACTCAATTAAAGAGCTGAAACTGTACTATAGTGAAAGTATGGTACTGTATCTCAATCTAACCCAATTAAAAGAGCTGAAACTGTACTATAGTGACAGTGTGGTACTGTATCCCAATCTAACCCAATTAAAAGAGCTGAAACTGTACTATAGTGACAGTGTGGTACTGCATCCCACTTGATGCTCTTCACAATGAATTTCAAGCTTGTTTATTCTTTATCATCTTCCCATTAGAAATTTCCAGTAAGGCATGGAATTGGAGTTTGCCGTACTAATAACGGACCGACATAAAAGAACTTCTATGGTCCCCGCCCAAGAAGTATGTCATCTTTGACTGCTAGGAATTTAATTCTGGAATTTTAAAGGAACCGTTTAGTGAAAAATTGAATTGGCATGATTGATCACTGAGCCCAGATTCAGCCAATCAGCCAAGGCATGACATGGGCCTCATTAGTTTGGTAAACGTTTTGCTAATATGTTTATGCATTGGAGTGTGTTTACAGAGACAACAGTTGCTGATCATCAGTTCAGTGTCTTTAGCAATGTTAGCTTAGCATCTCCTATTGTATACCAAAGAAGCACAACTGATTCTGGGGTCAGTGATCAATTAAGGCATCTTGAACTCAACAGATCTAAAGTAGCAACTGTAAATCTGGATGTTTTCCTCCAGCACTCTTTCTGAACTTGGTCAGATCACCTCAAAATGACTTCATACTCACTGTTATTTGTCTTTAATCCTTTCAGGAGAGTCTGAGGCCGGCTTCATCGCTTTCAGAGTGTTTAACAATGAGAGGGCAGCCATGGCCATCTGCTCTGGACTCAGACCGACGGGCTGCAACACGGAGCACGTGAGTTATCAGGCTCATGTATTTGAGTTCATGCAGTCATGTATTCCTCACTCTGCTTCATACTCACTGTTCAGAGGTGGACAGTCAGTTTGGGAATATCTGTCCTAATGTGTTGCAGTACTGTATCGGGGGAGGAGGCCATTTCCCAGAAGCTGCACCTAGACAGTGTGGAGATTTCCCATCTTTTGACTGGGACGGTTACGGGACACATGCCGGGTGGAGTGCCTCCAAAGAGATCACTGAAGCTGCTGTGCTCCTGTTCTACCGCTGAGATCCAGATCACACCCTCAGCTTTCTCTCTCTCTCTCTTTCTCTATCGTTTATTTTACAGAACATACAGGAAGAGTCATTTCTTTGTGACTGAAACTCTTATGCATCAGATTGGGTAATTCAGACACTGACACGTTCAGCTCTAGGTGGACCAGGAAGATCAGGGTCTTCTCCGGACTCGGCAGGTCAATTTACACTTCCTCAAATTATTGGATCAGATTCCCCACAGCCAATATGGAAGGTCCCCTGTGCTCCAGTGCTGACTGACTGTGAACCGACTCGTTAATGTTTGGGTAAAGGTTCTTCATTTGAAACATTTTCATAGTTTTGATGTTAAATCAATAGAGCTAAAGGGAGGAAGATCCCAGTTAAAAACCTCAGACAATTGCAAACCATGCAAGTTAGATCACACAAAAGAAGCACCATTGCTACACTATGAAAGTCAGGGAAGGTACATTATTTACATTAGGGATTATATGCATTTTCAGGATAGCATTTAGCGCTCTAAGTTTAGACTCTAGAACTTCAGAGTCTTCCAACAGTAGTTAAGAGTTTTCTGTTCACACTGCAGTTTAATCTACTTCCAAATCTAACGAGTTACAATTTCAAAGAAATGCTCTTGCTTAGCTGGAGAACGTGGCCTCATACTGTGGACTGTGGATAGACTGTGTCTAACAGGTGATGGTACTGTGATTTCTTTTCTTTTTGTGATTTATTCTATATTGAATCATCAAATATATAAGCATAGTAAAAAGAAAAATCGGTCTTTGTTTTCATCTTTTGAGACACTTAAGCATTAATACCTTACACAACACCTTCACATCTGGACACACTGAGGGTCTGACTGGTACGCAACCTTAAAATAAAATAGGGCAACAATTAAATAGTAAATCATCTTCTAAAAAAGTTTTTTACAGTGAATATGTGAAAAAAAAAACACCTCGAGGATCCGTCTGATTGGTGGACCCATCTTGCTGGAAGCAAGCAATGGGGTCCACAGACCAATGGGTATCTACAGACGTCTCTGAGTCTGGATCTCATATTCCAGACTGTAAGACTAATTCTGAGGCCCAGAGGTGCCCCACAGTCCAGGACTACAAAATGTAGTCAGTATAATATTTACTCTCAGCAGTTTGGACATGGTCTCCAACACATAACTACCATGTGCATTGCAGAGCCCAAAGGGCATCTTATATTACTCAAATAGTCCAAGTCTATTTGAGTCTTAGGTTCTTTAGGATAAGCATTTCTGCCGTTGTTGTACACTGAGCTAATAATAAACCCACATCCTGATGCTTCAATCACTGGTTTGAAGAAACAAGAACGCAAAAACACTTTTCTAGTGGTGCCACCAATTGAAGGAAGTGGTTTCAGTAGAGCTGAGCTCTCTGTAAAATCTTAGTACACTAAAAGTAACACTTCCAGAGAAAGAAATACTTATTAGGTCAACTAGGTACAATGCCCCCTTTAAGTATACTGACAAAAGGGTTGTTAGAGTCAGTGTAAAAAAAATAAAATAATAATAATAAAAAGAAAAAAAAGAACAGTATAGGAAACCATCACCTGTTAAATATTCAACATCAAAGGCATGTAATTTAGTTTTCCAACAATGCGAATTGGTAACAAAACAGATTAGATTTGGGAGTGGATTCAACTACATTGTGAAAGGAAAACTCTGTAGGGCTTTAGACATAAATAGGGAATGGTGGCACAGCTAAATCACTGTTGGAAGAGTAGTGAATACACTCTAAATGTAATTCTGAAAATGTAAACAATCACATGTACCTTCTATGACTTCTGTACAGTAGCAATGATGCTCCTTTTCCACCATGTTATCTATCTTAAATGGTTTGCTTTTAACTGAGGAAATGTTTCAAATGAAGAACTGTTACTGTTTAAACAAATCTTAGAACAGTTAGAAATCAGCCGCTGTTCCACCGTCCACTAAATCATTTACCAGAGGGACAGCTGACCATTATGGCCAGTATAGCATGGAAATAGAAAAAGGAAACACCTGTTAAACATTCACAATCGAAGACATGTGGCCAAGTTAGCCAACTAAGCATATGGGTAACACAACATTTCGTCGTTATTATAACTCAATAGATTTGAGAATTTGGGGGGAAAAAAGTGAAACTGCCAACATGGCCAGGTATAATAAGAACAAATTCTGCCCTGCTGATACCTAGGCGCCGCCTTAGGGTGCACTCCATCCAATTAGTACACACTGTATCTTATGAGCAACTTACTTTTCGGTTATGGGATATAATAGCCTTTGGATAGGCTGCGAGGGTGTTTGTACTATGAAAGGCGTTATGAAGTGGTGCAGGTGCACTGTGGAACCATGCTAATATGGTCTACATATCCCAATATAAGGATATAATACGTCCATAAAGGTCATAATGTATTGGCAATATGTTGAAACAGGTCTATACAGCTGTTTTTTTTACGGGTTATGTTATACTACAAACTCATGTTTATATAATCGATTATATAACTTGTTTTTCATGAGGATGCAGTTGCGAAACCACTGGAATGAATGAGTGATAGTTAAAGGCTGTGCCTGGTGGGAGAAGTTGGCCCCCATCCCAGTCCACACACAGTTCTTCGTTCTGTTAAAGATATAAAGGGACGGGATCCCCCTTTTCTGGGGAGAGACGGCTGAGTGGAACTGCAGGTCCAGCTCGGTGGCTTACTGAGACGTGCTTACCAGGATTGACGGGCTCTCCCGATCCAGTGAGTGGTGAGTAACGGCAAGTCCTAGTGTGAAACTAAAAGCGTTTTGCCAAGTTTGCTTTCGGTTTGTTTGTGCTGATTGTGAAATAAAGGAACCTTTTATACGGAACATCTGGTGTGGAACCTGAGTTATTTGACGATCCTCCCTTTGGTTCAAAATTTCACACAACACCAGGCCAGGCCATCAAGCTCAGCCCAAAAGCAGACCACAGGATAAAAGGAGACTTCTTTATATTTTTTAAGATTTGTTATATCTCTTGCATCTCTCAGTATTTATCAAATGAAGAATATGTTTTTCCATTATTACATATTTCTTTTACAACTGCATCCCTGTAGTTTTATTTCATAGTTATTTGTTTATTGTTGTAAGTGGTAGCTCTAGGTCGAGGCCTACAATTGTACAGATGCATTATATTTTTTCCTTAAGACTGTCCGCCCACCGTGGTCAGCAATACTGTCCTATTCCCACACACATGCCTGTCCCCAAACAGTAAACGTGGAAAAAATAAACAAGTGGACGTTGTAATCAGGCTGGTGCTGTGCTGTTTGGGGGCAGGCATGCGTGTGGGGACAGTGCTGACCACAGTGGACTGACAGTATTAGGAAAAAAAAAAAAAAACAAGCAACAGAAATTCAATGCATCTGTAAGTACAAGCCTTAAGACTTACTTTACAGTATATAGGAGAACCGCGGGGTGAGTGCAGTTCTACTGACTGTCCTTTCTGAATCAGTACTCTGGATCTCAGGTCGTTCTATGTAGTGCTGAAAATGGGGTTCTTTAACCAGTGAACCAACAGTGGATGTCTGGTGAACGGTAGAACCCCTTTCAAGAGTTCTTTAAATCCACACACAGGTTTTCATTGTAGAGAGGAACCATTTAACCAGAAACATTTAAACATGCAATGGTTCTCATGGTTCTAGATAGAAACATTGGGCTTCAAATCAAAAGAAAATAACTATGTGGAATCTGTGTTTTATTAAATGAAGTGCGTTCAGATCAACACTTTTAAACTTCACTGGAAGATTAGAGGCATTAGAAGCTTAATGCTGGCTGTTATACTTTCGATATTATATTCTTCATTTAATAGATGATGGAAACCTGTGTGAACGCTATCTGTGTTTATATATGATGCAAACTTCTTCCATAAGTTCCTATTCATTTGACTAGCCTATGGTCTCTCATATATGCATCATACAAAAGCCTGTAGACTAACCTAATTCGTTCATTTTAAATGAAGCACAGCAAATGCCAGGTTTCAAAAGTTTAGAGGTTCATGACTTATTACAGGTTATTTTTGTCGTTTTGCAACACCCTCGCACCAGTTGCAATGCGTCAAGTATAAACCTAGCTTAAACCTCCTGGGATGATGCTGAAATGACTGAGGGCTGTCAAATTCCTGATCTTTCAGCAAAAGCTGAAGCTTAAAGCTGATCTCGGTAGTAAACAGAGTAGGAAACCCTGTGCAGACAAATGGAAGTTGCTCTGAATTATAGGCTGTATAAGGAAAACATCCAGTTTGGTTGTTAAGTGTAATTTCCTGTGACTTTATATTTTATGTTGTATGTATTATTTAACATTTTAGTTAGTACTTTTTAATTACTTTCAAATTTTTATTAAAGACTAGTCATGCCAAATTTCAGTGCTATTTGGACATTTCACACACTTTACGCATGGTCTGAAGCAGGTGTACATTTTTTCAGACATACGAACATTTGAATCATTTGGAGTATTTATGAAAAAGGTGTTAAAAGAATTAGAATATGATCTTCATGCAAAAAAAACCATTGTTAGCTCAACATCAATCCTCAGCCTTTCTTTAAGATGCTTCAAATTAATTTACTCCTTATTTGGCAGCAACAATGTTTACAGAAATGTTGATGAAACTACCTCCACCATGTTTGGAGGCTGTACTTTAGCCTGGCTAGCTCTCACTGTGAGCTGTTTATCTGATAAACTGGAGACATATTAAAGATGATGTTTCTATGTAAGCATAATAAAATGATCAAAAGCTTGTGTAACTAGATAATAAGTGCATGTTACAGTGTCATTTCGTTTTTGTTGCATTAAATAGATTGTTTTATATATAAAATGTTTATTTCAAAGTTGTATTTATTTCATTTATTGTTATATTGTCAGTTTATTTGTATAAATATTGACTGTGTACATACGTTGAATTCTGTATTAACAGATGATGAACTGGATTATTTCGCTTGGGATTTTGTCTTGCATAGAACTCTCTCAGTCTGAAAGAGGTAGGATGACTTGATGTTGACTGATTGATTGATTTCATCTCAGTCTTCAGTGATCGTTATACTGATACTCGGTTCTAAACCAGCACTTACTAATAAGTTTATAATATTTACCTTTTCAGACATGAGTTCTTTCAATACTCGGAGCTGCAAAGAAATTATGGAAAAACACAAAACCAAGAAAGGTGGGCTTTGATTATTTTTTAGATGTGACCAAATCTTTTCTGAGGGAGAAAAGGTCTTTGATGTGTCTAGCAGGTCACATCAAAAGAACTCAAGAAACCTTTATTAGTATTGTTATATATAATTGTATTTATTTATTTCTTCTTCTTTTTATGATTATTATTTATACTGTACTTTATTACTGTTATTCTTAAATTAATTCTTTATTTATATTTTATTTACAACTTGCACATGTTGGAACTATTTATTTAATTTGTCCACATAATCCATGTGATCTGCCAGTGTTATGTTATGTTATGTTAATTATGTGTAATTACTTAATTATATTTATATTCAAAACTGTGTAATAAAATATGTTTAAATTATTTCTGTTATATCTAAGACATTTTTAACCTATAAGCTTTTATAGGTTAAAAAATAATAAAAGAAATGATAAAAGTGGCTTCTTTACTTTTTTATGTTTTGGACCACATCTCTTGATCCAGAATTGCAAAAATATGATGTGTATAACAACAAAACATAAATATTAACCATATACATACTTCTTTCCAGTTATTTAAACCCAATCTTATTATTGTATCAAATCAACACAATAATTTTATTTTCTTCCAGATGGCCTGTACTATCTGACAACTGAGACTGGGGTGGTCTACCAGACCTACTGCGATATGACCACTGCTGGAGGTGGCTGGACGCTGGTGGCCAGTGTGCATGAGAACAACATGTATGGGAAATGCACTGTAGGTGACCGCTGGTCCAGCCAGCAAGGTAATGACCCTAACGTACCTGAAGGAGATGGAAACTGGGCTAACATGGCTACATTTGGAACTGCAGAAGGTGCTACCAGTGACGACTACAAGGTACAACCTGAAACTCACCTGAAACCAGTTTATTTAACAAGATAAAACATGCAAATCTTAAAAAATATGGTTGAAGTTTTAACTGAAGTCAGTATTTCTAAAAATAATATTTAAAAAATGGTTACATTAATTACATTGATTGACAGCGTGAGTTGACCCAGTTTGTGGTGTTTTTTTTAACCTTTTCAGTCAAAGTGAAAAATAGGCATTTATTATGTTTCCCAAGAAGATATGAATAGAAATAAATTCTAATAAAATTCATATTTTCTGAGAAATACTTGCTGATGAAGTATTCTCTTTGTACCTTCCACAGAACCCTGGATACTATGACATCCTAGGGCTGGATGTGTCAGTGTGGCATGTTCCTAATACTGTGCAGCTGAACAGCTGGAAACAAAAGACGTTCCTGCGTTACCACACCGACACCAACTTCCTCAGTAACTACGGAGGAAACCTCTTCCATCTGTTTACGGTAATGCAACAGAAACCAAAAAGATAGGCTGTAAGGGATAAAGGGAGGTTGGTGTGAAGATGAAGATGAAGATAAAGATTTTTTAAAAACATCTCAGGTTTTCAAATGTAATGTTTTGTGTTCTGTAGCGTTACCCTGTGAAGTACAACGCAGGATCATGTCCTACAGACAATGGTCCCTCCATTCCAGTGGTGTACGATATCGGAAATCCTAATATCAACCATAACCTGTACGGACCACAAGTCAGAGGTATGTAGGTGTTTGTGTTTTACAGCTCTCCAGGCTCCGCCCACATCTGGCCTCTTCCATAACTACTGTTGAGAGGTTGAACAAGCTTTACAAAAGCTCAACATCCTGAACTGGCTGTAGATATGGATATGGATATTAAAGACTGTAGATATGCTCTGGGATTGTGAGGACCTTCACTGATGTGTGTAAATCCCACCTCTTATCGCCATTAGAGCAACGATTCTGCATGTGTTCCCAAACAGCTCCTCTTTGTTTTCCTGCTGCTGCTGAAACTCTAATCCTGTTTGCAGTATTGTCTGTTGACAAGCTGGAACCAATCAGATTTAATGGGTTTTAGAAGATCTTGGGTGGATTTGCTAAATCAGGGTATAAAGTGTTCATATGGGTAAGCAAAAGAGTCCAAATCCAGCCCTGAAGGTCCAGAGCAGTGATATTTCATCTGCTTCATCTGATTCAACTCTGTGTAACCGTCTGAATTATGCTAAAAGCTCTCCCAAATATGAGTTAGCTAGCGCTAAATGACAACTTCTGTGGTGGTGAAATCCAGGCAGAACATCTCAATCCCCTGAGGAGGAACATGTGAAGGAAAGCAAGTCACTGAACATCATGGCATTACAAGTTGATGCATTTTAAAGAGTCTGTTTTGTTTTATCACAGCGACCACAGAACCCGGCTTCATCTCTTTCAGAGTGTTTAACAATGAGAAGGCCGCCATGGCCATCTGCTCTGGAGTCAAACACAAACACTGTGACACAGAACACGTAAGAACCCTACCTGCACTGCTGCAAGATCCAGTATGAAGTTCTAATAACATTAACATCCAGTATGAAGCTCTAATAACATTAATATCCAGTATGAAGTTCTAATATCATTAATATCCAGTATGAAGCTCTAATAACATTAATATCCAGTATGAAGTTCTAATATCATTAATATCCAGTATGAAGCTCTAATAACATTAATATCCAGTATGAAGCTCTAATGACATTAATATCCAGTATGAAGTTGTAATAACATTAATATCCAGTATGAAGCTCTAATGACATTAATATCCAGTATGAAGCTCTAATTACATTAAAATAAATTATGAAGCTCTAATAACATTAATATCCAGTATGAAGCTCTAATTACATTAATATCCAGTATGAAGTTCTAATGACATTAATGTCCAGTATGAAGCTCTAATAACATTAATATCCAGTATGAAGCTCTAATGACATTAATATCCAGTATGAAGTTGTAATAACATTAATATCCAGTATGAAGCTCTAATTACATTAAAATAAATTATGAAGCTCTAATAACATTAATATCCAGTATGAAGCTCTAATTACATTAATATCCAGTATGAAGTTCTAATGACATTAATGTCCAGTATGAAGCTCTAATAACATTAATATCCAGTATGAAGTTCTAATATCATTAATATCCAGTATGAAGCTCTAATAACATTAATATCCAGTATGAAGCTCTAATGACATTAATATCCAGTATGAAGTTGTAATAACATTAATATCCAGTATGAAGCTCTAATTACATTAAAATAAATTATGAAGCTCTAATAACATTAATATCCAGTATGAAGCTCTAATTACATTAATATCCAGTATGAAGTTCTAATGACATTAATGTCCAGTATGAAGCTCTAATAACATTAATATCCAGTATGAAGCTCTAATTACATTAAAATAAATTATGAAGCTCTAATAACATTAATATCCAGTATGAAGCTCTAATTACATTAATATCCAGTATGAAGTTCTAATGACATTAATGTCCAGTATGAAGCTCTAATAACATTAATATCCAGTATGAAGCTCTAATTACATTAAAATAAATTATGAAGCTCTAATGACATTAATATCCAGTATGAAGTTCTAATAACATTAATATCCAGTATGAAGCTCTAATAACATTAATATCCAGTATGAAGCTCTAATAACATTAATATCCAGTATGAAGCTCTAATAACAATAATATCCAGCATGAAGCTCTAATAGCATTAATATCCAGTATGAAGTTCTAATAACATTAATATCCAGTATGAAGCTCTAATAACATTATTGTAACTGCATGCTTTATACAGTAGCATAGTTTATTCACTACTTTCACTCCATGTCCATAATGTCCTCTAGAGCTGTGTAGGAGGAGGAGGCTATTTCCCAGAAGAATCTCCGAAGCAGTGTGGGGACTTCACTGGGATGGACTGGGACGGCTATGGAACTCATGCTGGTACAAGTGCGTCTAAGCAGCTCACTGAGGCAGCAGTGCTCATCTTCTACCGCTAAGAGCCAGAACTAATCATCCTACATCAGTACCTGACCTCACCAATGCTTTCGCTCTCAGTAATCGAAATCAAATGCAATCAAATGTTTCAGATATAGACATCATATAAGCAAGTGTCCACATACATTTTTGTCTTATAGTGTAGTAGATTCCCAGACTGTTCTGGACTAGCTTTCTCATCTTGTAAGTCTTAATAGTGCACACTTTTTGCATTTTACCACTAGAGGTCAGAGTTGCAGTATAAACAATTCTAACACTTTGATGGTCCACTGTAGATGTTATGTAGGTGCTCGCCTTGTAGGCTATTAAATGTACATTAAAGGTGAAGATCAACAGGCCATTCCTCCAGACTTTTCTCATTCCACACTAGTGTTCTCTTATACAGTGCGCTATACATTTTGGACTTTATGGGTGTAATGCTTGGATTTTACCACTAGTGGTCAGAAGTGCAGTAGAATCAACAGGTATCAGCTGCTGAAACTCACTAGTATGGTCCTTCAAGACTCCTGAGATGCTTGTGATCAATATCAGTCTAACCTTAAGGCAGGGGATAGCTCAGACTGTGAGAAGACTTTATTCAGAGTCAGGTTCGTGTGAAACTGAGCTTCACTGTAGAGAACCTTAGCCACTCTGATTTCTTAACAGTGATGGTAAACGGTCGCCATGACTACAACACAGATACAGCCCATAGATTATTTCCTATCCAAACCCACCAGTGCAGCTACACTTCTTCTAAGTCTTCTGAGTCTTATATGGAATGATGATGATGATGATGATGGTAAACTCAACTAATGGAGTTTTTCTTTAGGGACTACTTTTTGTACTTTACCTTCTTTACCTACTTTGCTACTTTACTTTCCAAATGATTGAGTTGTATAAAGAACCATTGTCTGTAGTAAAGAACCTCGGAAGAACCCTTAAGAATCAACATTCCAAGCAAACAGCGTTCCACATAGCACTCAAATGGGGTTCTTTGCAATGACTGTTGAACCCGTCTTGGTGACAACCCAAGAACCATTTCTAAAACTTTCTATATAGAACCATCTATAAAATGTTATTCGCCAATCTAAAGAACCTTCTAGTCAGGCAAGAACCCTTGTAAATGTACTATTAGCCTAGAAGACCCTTCCCCAGGCAAAGAACCATTAAGCCTCCAAATGAGTTGTTAAGTTGTCCTGTTTTAATATAGAACTAAAGAACCCTTGAAGAACCTTCTTCATAAGATTGTCTCAGGCATTCATTAGGTGGAAGAACTTTCTGTGAGGGAGCTTTTAGAGCCACTGTGCATGGTTCTTTGAAAGGGTCCCATTTTGGTTCTATATAGAACCCTTTTTTGAAAGGTTCTCTAACAGAACCATCTACAAAAGGATTTCTATTAATCTGACGATCTGTCTAACGTGGCAAAGAACCATGTAAGCCTCTGCATGATGGAGTATAGAACCATTAAGAACCTTTTTAAGAGGTTCAGACATCTGGTTCCAAGCACCATCCCTGCGAACAGTTCTGAACGGGGAAGTTTCTCTAGACCGGAAAACCCACCAAACCCACCAAACTTCTCTCTGAAAGAGGTTGACTAGGTCTTTTGGTGGTCTAGGCACTTTGAAATTTGCAAAGAATTTTGGAAACATGGGTGGAGTTGTCCTGTGAGTGCTGTATAATCAGTAAGAATGAGAGGAACCACCAAAGAAGATCCACTGGAGGAGGTTTGAAGCAGTTTTAATGTCAAAGTCAAACTTGTACAGGTAACATACCAAACCCTTTCAAACCGTTCCCAAGCCGACCAAGTCGACTAACCGGAACCGGAGCGAGCAGGGAAGGCCGCCCGCTGCTCACGCCCCGTAGAAACCAAAAGAAGAAGTAACCAACGCCGGTCCGGTTTCCTCGTTAAGTGCAGGATTAAACACCGTTAGCATGCCGATCGGGGTTACAGTTCGCCGCCGTCTCTCTACAAGGTAGTAGTAGCATGGAGGGTGAGGAGCGGGTACGTGGTTCCAGTGTTCTTTGCTCTAGATAGATTAAAAAAAGCTCTGGGATGAGGGTTATGAGTCAGTCGCTATGTTATGGCACCCCGTTGCCGTTGGCCAGCAGTGAGCGAGTAGAAGGTCTGTAGGTAAACGTGCAGTAGAAAAAAGGAAAAGACGCAGTTCAATGTACAGAGTCTGCGTTCGGCCTCGCCCACCCCTGGTACCCCCCCACCCCCCCACACCAAAACCCCGCCCCCAAACTGTACAGGAATAATTACACACTGCTCTAGAACAGCAGATTTAGCCTAAGATTTAGCCTCTGGCGACGGAACGCCGCCGCAGTGTTCCTTTAGGTTCCAGAAGGATCGGCTCCCTCGCGCGTTCCACCAGCTCCCGGATTCAGAAACCCTGGAAGTCCAGTCCCGCGTTCCCCCGCGTTCCCGGGCACGGCGGGTGGTGTGCCCGGGCCGCGAGGTCTGTTCTCGTGTGCCAGCTGGAGAACCTGGTGAGATTTTGGCATAGATGGACTGGAGTCCACCGGCCCGTACAGGACCAAAGGCAGCTCCGTGTTCAGACAGGAGAGATGAGTTCACACCACAGGGGAACAGCGTCACACACACACACACACACACACACACATATATAACACACACACACTTTAAACGTTCACAAGAGGGAGCGAGAGATGATCCTGACACTATGAGAAAGAGAGAGAGAGAGAGAGAGAGTAGGCTTGTGAACGCTGCTGCATCTCAGGTTACCTGAGTGTTAATGAGATGCGAGTTGGAGCAGGTATTTCTTTTTTTCGTGAAGGTGCTGAAACTACATTTCCCACAATGCAACAGAACAGCGACACCAGTGTAGCCTCAACGATACTGAAGCGTTCGGCCTCGTCTGACACCAGGATCCACAGAGGACTTGAACACAGCGCGACCTTCGACACACTCTCACACACTCTCACACACTCACACACACTCACACACACTCACACACACTCACACACACTCTCACACACTCACACACACTCTCACACACTCACACTCAGCAGGACTGGTACAGAAAGGCTCATGAGATCGGCTAATCGTATTAAACCTGCATTGCTTCAGTGGATTTCTCTCCTTTGTGGAAAAGTTCCAGCTTCATTTGGGACTTTGTTACACACACACACACACTCACTCACACACACTCACTCACACACTTTTTTTAAGAGATTCCATCCCCAAGAAAAAAGAGAAGTTTTCTATTTTTATCAAAAACGTTAGCATTAGCTTTAAGTCATGCAGTGTTGTCTTTACAGAAATTTGGTTCACCTACGGTCTCTACGGAAAAGCCAGGATACGCTTCTGGCTCACTGGAGAGTATAGAAGGAGCTCGGACGTGGATTAATGCCCTGCAGCAGCGACTGTAGAGAGCATGGACGCCGGGGTTCCACGTTCCCTGTCCCGGAAGAAAATATGAATAACAACTGTCCGCCATGTTGTCGAATCTGCACCCGGAGTAGGCCTCTCTGCGCAGTAGAGACCAGAGGCGGAGCCAGATTCGGCCCCTCCTCTCGGACCAAGGCTTTGAATCGCTGCATTCCTAAGCGTAACCCCGCCTTCCCGCTATCTAGACAGTGTAGCAGAAGCCTAGGCTGTATATAAGAGTGGGCTGGACCACAGCGACCTTTGAAAAGTGAAGCCTACACTACATCTCTCTTGGGCGGTTTCCACTTTTAGCCCCGCCCCTTCCCATGTAAGTGAATGGAGCATTTCATTATTCAATTTCATTTAAAATCACACATCCATTTCAAGTGTTCTGTCAATTCCGCAAGCTCCGCCCACCTTAATACCAACCCCTCCCCACCCAGTGTTTTTTTTCTTCGCTATCAATTTATTAGGGGGTATTTAAAGGGGTGTGGCAATGAGGAGGTCAGCTAATGCCGACCATCTGATATCGCCAGCTGTCGACTGACTGCACATGCTCATTGGGGGAACCTGGGTGGGTTCCGGGTGGGCATGGGCTCTAAGTGGGTTTTTGTACAATGGGTTTTTCCCCAAAGTTATTGCCCACCTTAATTTCACATGGGTCCCATTTAGGTCCCATGTGCAGTGTACAACCCAAATGGGACCCATGTTTGACCCCTCCTGGTCCCATGACTGACCCTAGTGGGTAACTTATGTGGGGCCAACGTGGAACCCGAGGGCAAAACGTTCTGATTCCAAGTTGGGCAAAACATACAGGTCCAGTACAGGTCCAGTACAGGCCCCACATGGATATGCTAGCTTGGCAGAGAGATGGGGAGGGGCTTTCCACTAAGAAACATGGGAGGGGTTTGGGCAGTCACATGGTCTCTAAACAGAGTGAGGGTTTAAAAACGGAAAGATTTCTGGGGGGAAATAAAAAGAAATGGGCCAATATTAGCATAGCTGTCTTTAAAATATGAATATATGGGGAGGGGCGGAGCTACACATAATACTGCAAGCAGCCAGCAGAGGCGCTAGACCTGTGGTGGCGTCACTTCCGAGAGGCGTCGCGCCGTCCATGTTTTCTACAGTCACCGCCCTGAAGAAGTATGATGCACTTAAACAGATGATTAGTTACTCGATTATGCTCCAGCGCTCTCGCGCGCTAGCTGAAGTTATTAAGCAGGCAAAGATGCTACGGCTAATTTGTTTTACAAAGGCTAATATGCAGCAGAAGATGCGAAAGTCTGAGGAATCGCACGGGCACACACAAAGAGAGGTGTGCGTCACGCTTGCGAGAGGGGGTGAGGGTGCTGTTTGTGCGCGAGTGTGCTTTCACTCGAAGCGCGAGAGAAGAAAAAACGTGGCTGATGAAGAAGAAACTGCGAAAGCGCCTCATAGCTTGTCTTGTAGCTTGTTTTGTAGCTGAACAGTCGATGAGGAGGTTTCCCTTCGTAGTAAATCCGTAACAGTCAGAATGATTTTAGCGCCCTCAAGTGGGACCTCCGGCAGCGCAGAGTCACGTCCGTTAGCCTGTTAGCGGAGAGAGATTCCGCGCGAGAAAAACGGCTGAAAAAATAAAACGTTTCTTGTCTTTGTTTCGTCACTGCGGATTCGTTCATCTACGAGACGTGAACTCGCTTATATTCAAATTTGTAACTGATGATTGGTTAGCCGCTAAACAGTTAGCAAGTTTTAACTTCCTTCAGAACTGATGTCACTTTTTTACAGCCGTCTGACTGGCTGGATTCGGTCCCGTCGTAAAAAAAACCCCAAACAAACAAAGGAAAAAAAAAAAAACCCAAAACTTTACAACGTGAAGACTCTTCGTCTTCTCCTCTCCCACAGCGCCACCTGTCTGCAGGAGGTCAAACATGCACGTATTTAAGAGTTGAAGACTCTTCCACGGTTCTCCGAGACGATTCGTTCCTGAATTCCACATTTTCCCTCGTTTAGCGTCCGGAGAAATGAGTGGATGAGGGGTTTGGATTTTGGCACAGCTGTTCTGAACAGGTGTGTGCTTGTCGTCTCCAGTGGTCACCGACTCTGGCGCTAATCCGGCCCACCTGATCCAGACGGGTTTTCAGAAGTGCTTCTTGATGTTTGGGGTGAAATTTGGCTCCTCACTGCAAAGAGAAGATCTCGGCGAGTGAAAGCATCGTGAACCTTTAACCCCTGAGGGCCTGTTTACGAGCCTACAGAGCAGCAGTCTACAACTACGTCTATTAATGACTAATACGTATTAATTATTATTATTTTATTGACATTCAGTTTTTACTAATCATTTATTAGTGCTAAAAGAACTAAAGCAGGGGTTAATTTTGTTCAGCTAATATCTCTTTATCTCATTATCAGACTGTTTTTATTTGTGTTATTTTATCCAGGGTAAATAAATAAATGAATACATGAATAAATAAATCAAATAAATAAATATGTCCCTCGTCACTGTTGGACAAAAACCTTGTACGTCCAGAAATGTGGAGAAACAGGTTTTTGTGTAACACTGACTATATAACAGTACACCTCCTCTAATCAGTTATCAAACAGTTATTAATATATATATATATATGTGTACAATTAATTGACAAAAGTATTGGGACACCTGCTCATTCCGTTTCTTCTGAAATCAAGGGCGTTAAAAGAGCTGATTCTGCTTCTGTTGGAGTAACTGTCTCTACTGTCCAGAGAAGAAGACTTTCTACTAGATTCTGGAGAAGGAGCATTGCTGTGAGGATCTGATTGATTGCATTCAGCCACAAGAGATTAGTGAGGCCAGGATGTTGGGTCATCATCACCCCACCTCATCCCATCTAAAATGTACTGGATGGAGCTCCACCACCATCACTCCAGAGAACCCAGCTCTCCTCAATGCTGGGGGGCTTTATACCCCTCTAGTCCACGCCTGGCATTATTAGGCAGCATGGAGCCAATAAGGTCATGATGTTGATCTGCTTCAGAGAGTCCTATTCTATTGGCAGTACTTCTTCTCTACAGGGACTAGACGAGCTGTGTGTGTGCATTTGCACATCTGTGTCAGCAGTGGGTGCAGCTTTAAGTAGCTGAATGCTGAATCAGAAGAGCTGTCCACAAACATTTGGACAAGTAGTGTATATATTAAATATGTAATCTATAGGGATTGTCTTCTTACGATAACAGCAGGATGAGAAACAGTGGATATGCAGCTGCACTCTAAACTGAAGGGTTCTGAGCAGTTGTGGTTCTATAGAGAACCCCTGGAGAACCCCCTGTCGTAAGAGTGTGTTCACTCGCCGAGATGAGGTCATGTTGGGAGGGACACAGGAACCATAATAGAGTCGTTTTGATCTTTAGCTGGATCAGGCGGGAGGTGAGACCTGCCAGATGGTCAGCACACGTCCAGGTCCAGGGTCGGTGACCACTGCTTTAGGGTGGTCCTGAAATTCAGCTGGAGTTCTTTAGGCCCAGGTGTGCGGCTGGTCACCTGAGGATTAGGGGTTAGGGGGTGGGGTGGTCAGAGATCACCCAGGGGCTCAAAGGTCACCTCGAGGGGGCGTCACAGGTACACCTCCCTGCGCGCCAGCGTGAGGCACGACGTGGTCTTGTAGTCTCCGCCCCCCGTGCGGGTGAGCGGGATGACCTCCGACCGCTGGTGCGGGTCGTCCTGCTCGTTGCCGCGGTGATGGTGGTGGTGGTGGCCGCCGAAGCCGGCGCTGCTGAAGGTGTCGTACGAGGCTGAGGTCATCTTGCGGTTCAGCAGGTTGCGGTTGTGGTCACCCATGTTGCGGTTGCGCAGCGCCCCCTGCTGGTCCACGTTGCTGAGAGAGCCGCGGGCGTCCTCGGCCCCGCCCCCGCCGCTGCCCTGGTCCGAGCCGTCGTCCTCTTCCACACCCTCCTCCTCCTCGATCTCCTCCGGCTCGCTGTCGTCCTCGTGGTTGTTGTTGTCGTCACCCGCTGAGGGGTCGCCGACCACCCGTTTCCGCGGCGACGGGCGGACGGGCATCCAGCAGGCGTCCGAGTGGCCAAACTCCCCGCAGTCACGAGTGCACTTGCCGGTCAGGGCGACGTCAGGCAGGTGCCGCGGGTCTGAGAGAGAGAGAGAGAGAGAGAGAGAGATACATCAGCCTCTGTAAAGCTAAACCTCTGTCTATGTAAATTAGCTCTTTTCTGATTGGTCTCCCTGTATTGTGCAACCTTCTGAAATCAGTCCAGGCTAAAACACTTATTGAAACAGCGGAATGGGTGGAGCTAAATTGCTGTAAGGCTGAGTGGGTGGGGCTAAAGTGCTTTAGGCTGATATTGAGAGAGAGACAGAAAGAAAGAGAGAGAGAGAGAGACAGATTCTCCCCTCTCCAGGTAAATTTGGACGCTACTTTGTCTCCCTCTAGTGGACAAATGTCCATGGTGCGGTGCAGTTTGAACAGATCTGCTCCCATACAGCAGTGTTTATTTATACAGCAGTGCCTTCTAATGACATGTAACCATGGAAACGCAATAGATATCATTCTTACACACATTTACAAAAATAGTTTACTAACCTTTTACTCTTCCAATAGTTTATTAACTATTTTTACACTGTTTCTAACTTTTTTTACCTACAAAAAAAAAGTGAATGGATGGACTAAACTGTTGTAGGCTGAATGGGTGGGGCTAAACTGCTGTAGGCTGGATAGGTGGGGCTAAACTGTTGTAGGCTGAATGGGTGGGGCTAAACTGTTGTAGGTTGAATGGGCGGGGCTAAACTGCTGTAGGCTGAATGGATGGGGCTAAACTGTTGTAGGTTGAATGGGCGGGGCTAAACTGTTGTAGGCTGGATAGGTGGGGCTAAACTGTTGTAGGCTGAATGGGTGGGGCTAAACTGTTGTAGGTTGAATGGGCGGGGCTAAACTGCTGTAGGCTGAATGGTGGGGTTAAACTGTTGTAGGCTGAATGGGCAGGGCTACACTGCTGTAGGCTGAGTGGGTGGGGCTAAACTGTACAAACCATCATATGCTGTGTTTTGAAGACTGGTATGACGGACAACCAGGACCACACCAGTATAAACCAGTATCTGTTGTGGTTTAAATACATGGTACGCTTGTCAGTCAACATCAGACCAGAACACACCAACTTACAATTGATGGAATTTATGTCGTTCAAACAAACAAACAAACAAACAAACGAATAAATAAATAAATAAATAAATAAGTAAGTAAGTAAGTAAACAGGGCGTGGGAGAGGTGGAGGAGAAGCGGCTGCGGTGATGTAACTCCAGAAATACGACCTCCTCCTCCTCCCACTTTTCTTCCTGTTTTGTTGTTCTTCGTGGAATAACAGTCGTAAAGTGTGCCGTTTTTGGCAGCGCTCCAGGGGCAGGCCGTGTTTGGAGGTCCCCCGCGGGACCGCCGCTCAGGCTGGATGACGCGGAGCAGCGAGTGAAGCTATAAATAACTGCACTTTTATACCAGAGACACCTAAACGATCTGCCCGAGCCTCCCGACGGGAATCTGACCAGCAAAACACTTTCACTGCTGCGTAGATCACACCCCCAGCCCCCTACACCCCGCCCCCTCCGCTCCCACAAACCCCCGCCCCCACAGACCCCCAGTCTCCTATACCAGTTTTACACCCCGCCCCCTCACACCCCCTCTGCTCCCACACACCCCCAGCCTCCTAAACCAGTTTTACACCCCGCCCCCTCCGCTCCCACAAACCCCCGCCCCCTCCGCCCCACAGACCCCCAGCCTCCTACACCAGTTTTACACCCCGCCCCCACAGACCCCCAGCCTCCTACACCAGTTTTACACCCCGCCCCCACAGACCCCCAGCCTCCTACACCAGTTTTACACCCCGCCCCCTCACACCCCCAGCCTCCTAAACCAGTTTTAAACCCCGCCCCCTCTGCAGTCCGGGTTTGCAGGTGAGTCACACAGCACATCTTCAGGGTCCAACCAAGGCCTGAAATCTGACCCTCCAGCCTATGTAGTGGACTAGAGACTGTAAACACGGAGACGTTTAGGACTGAAGCAAAGCATGTTTCCTTGTACAGACAGACAGACAGACAGATAGACAGACAGACAGACAGGTAGATATAGACTTGCAGACAGACAGCTTTAGACAGATAGGCAAACAGACAAACAGACAGAAAGATAAAGACAGGCAGCCAGACAGAGAGACAGACAGTTAAATAGACAGCCAGACAAACAGATAGACAGAGAGAGACAGACAGATAGACAGAAAGACAAATAGACATCCAGACAGACAGCTATAGACAGATAGGCAGACAGGCAGACATAAAGATAGACAGACAGAGAGAGACAGACAGACAAACAGAGAGACATACATGCAGACAGACAGACAGCTATAGATAGATAGGCAGACAGGCAGACATAAAAATAGATGGACAGACAAACAGAGAGACATACAGACAGACAGACAGACAGAAAGACTGACAGATAGACAGACAAACAGAGAGACAGGCAGATGGACAGACAGACAAACAGAGCGATATACAGACAGACAGATAGATATAGACAGATAGGCAGACAGATAGATATAGACAGATGGGCAGACAGACAGACAGAGACAGCGAGACAGAGAGATAGACATAGACAGATGGGCAGACAGACAGACAGAGAGACAGAGACAGCGAGACAGACAGACAGACAGAGACAGCGAGACAGACAGATAGATATAGACAGATAGGCAGACAGACAGACAGACAGACAGTGAGATAGACAGACAGATAGAGCTGTCACTGCCTACAGGACTGTACTGTGAACGGAGAGACATTTGGGACGGAACCAGCGCTGATGTGGTCATTCACCCTACGCAGGGAACTAGAATCTGAGGCAGAGGGGCATTTGGGATTCAGCCAAAGCTTCAGCTCGTTACTGTGCTCTGTTTACTCACTGCTGATTGGACACTAATCCTGTTTGCTGTTTTGTTTGTCGACATGGCGGAACCAATCAGATTTGAATGGTTTTACAAGACCTTGATTGGCTTTTCTAAATCTGGGTATAAACTCTTCCACTGTTTACCAGGAGGGTCCAGATCCCACCGCGGAGACCCACAGCAGAGGACAGCTGCACTGTGTTAGGGCTCAACTGCTGTAGGCTGAATAGGCGGGGCTAAGCTGCTATAGGCTGAATGGGTGGGGCTGGGAGTGAAGGGTGTCCCTTATCACACTTTAAATGTGTGTGTGTAAGTGTGTGTGTGTGTGTGTGTGTGTGTGTGCGTACCCACCATTCTCCACGTGTTCCTCCTCCCCCACGCTGCCCTCTGGTGTCGTCCTCTCGTATCCGTCCTCCGGCAGCGGCAGGACTCCGATCCTGGGCCCAGACGAGCTCTTACTGCTGGGGGTCTCGGAGTCCTCCACCCCGCTGTCGTAGCATCCAGGGTCCTGAGGCTGCGTCGCTACAGAGAACGTCACCCTCCGCAAGGGCTGCAACGCACACACACACACACACACACACACAGTCAGTAAACACAACTATAGAACCACACTGCGGAACCACACTGCAGAACCACAGACACTCTCACAGCAAACACACAAACCCTCGCTGGCCTCACCTCACTCAATTAATCAGTCACTGTAAACAACAGAGTAAACAATCAGTAATCTAGTCTAAACAACAGAGTAAACAACAGCATAAACAATCAGTAATCCAGTCTAAACAACAGAGTAAACAACAGAGTAAACAATCAGTAATCCAGTCTAAACAACAGAGTAAACAACAGAGTAAACAACAGCATAAACAATCAGTAATCCAGTCTAAACAACAGAGTAAACAACAGAGTAAACAATCAGTAATCCAGTCTAAACAACAGAGTAAACAACAGCGTAAACAATCAGTAATCCAGTCTAAACAACAGCATGAACAATTAGTAATCCAGTCTAAACAACAGAGTAAACAACAGAGTAAACAATCAGTAATCCAGTCTAAACAACAGAGTAAACAACAGCATGAACAATTAGTAATCCAGTCTAAACAACAGAGTATACAACAGAGTAAACAATCAGTAATCCAGTCTAAACAACAGAGTAAACAATCAGTAATCCAGTCTAAACAACAGCATAAACAATCAGTAATCCAGTCTAAACAACAGCATAAACAATCAGTAATCCAGTCTAAACAACAGAGTAAACAACAGAGTAAACAATCAGTAATCCAGTCTAAACAACAGAGTAAACAACAGAGTAAACAATCAGTAATCTAGTCTAAACAACAGAGTAAACAATCAGTAATCCAGTCTAAACAACAGCATAAACAATCAGTAATCCAGTCTAAACAACAGAGTAAACAACAGCGTAAACAATCAGTAATCTAGTCTAAACAACAGAGTAAACAACAGCATGAACAATTAGTAATCCAGTCTAAACAACAGAGTAAACAACAGAGTAAACAATCAGTAATCCAGTCTAAACAACAGAGTAAACAACAGAGTAAACAATCAGTAATCTAGTCTAAACAACAGAGTAAACAACAGCATGAACAATTAGTAATCCAGTCTAAACAACAGAGTAAACAACAGAGTAAACAATCAGTAATCCAGTCTAAACAACAGAGTAAACAATCAGTAATCCAGTCTAAACAACAGCATAAACAATCAGTAATCCAGTCTAAACAACAGCATAAACAATCAGTAATCCAGTCTAAACAACAGAGTAAACAACAGAGTAAACAATCAGTAATCCAGTCTAAACAACAGAGTAAACAACAGAGTAAACAATCAGTAATCCAGTCTAAACAACAACATAAACAATCAGTAATCCAGTCTAAACAAAAGAGTAAACAACAGAGTAAACAATCAGTAATCTAGTCTAAACAACAGCGTAAACAATCAGTAATCCAGTCTAAACAACAGCATAAACAACAGCATAAACAACAGCGCAAACAACACTCAGCTCACAACACGTAGCGCTGAAACGAACATCACACCCGTCACTGACCAGCGCCTCCTACAGGCAGTTTAACCCCGTAAAGAACCCCCTTACTGCCCCCTGCTGGACGCACCACACCACTTCTTTGACTGGGTTCCTGGGTTTCTTTTCTGTTCTGTTCAGCTCCCCAGTGTGTGTGTGTGTGTGTGTGTGTGTGTGTGTGTGTGTGTGTGTGTTTGATCTTGCAGTGTGTCCACTCTGTGCAGAGCTGATCGAATATTAATGGATTTTGACAGCAAACATAAAAACCATCCCTTTAATCTGCGACACACTCCTGTGTGTGTGTGTGTGTGTGTGAGTGTGTGTACACATGCAGCTGTCAGGACAAGCAGGTGTGCTTGAAAGCCTTGCTGCCTTTTTGTGAGAGTGTGTGTGTGAGTGTGTGTGTGTGTATGTGTGTGTGAGTGAGTGAGCTAATGAAAGGAAAACAGTCCTCACCTGACAGATCAAAGGAAATTAACAAGGTGTGATTAATCAGTCCGGCTGTGTTGAAATGGAATGCGCACATGACCAATAAATTATGCAAATCAGAATCAGATCTCTGCATCAGCAACCTCCTCCACCCAATCACACACCTCCCCCCCCCACACACACACTCTACCATTCTGCTCTACTCAGTGCATCATGAAATCTGAAAATTCCCACTATTCTATATGAATCATTACAGAATGACTCAGTGAATCATGAGATCGCAAATTGCACCAGTGCTGTTGTTCAGCACATGATTCAGTTCATCTTCATTACTCAATGAATGATTCAACCTGATTCAATTATTTAAAAACATTTTAATTTAAATCAAATTTCATTAGGAATTCTGAAACTTCCCCAATCTAGTCTGATCTACAGTATCCTTTATCCTTTAAAAAAAAAAAAAAAAAAAAAAAAAAAAAAAAAACCAGGGGGGCAGTGGTGGCTCAGCGGTTAGAGCGCCGGGATATCGATAACAGGGTTGTGGGTTCGATTCCCGGGCTCGGCAAGCT
>NC_132901.1:358620-366120 GCF_030463535.1 Salminus brasiliensis
GTCTAGTTTAGAGTCAGAAAAGAGGAAGTTTAAGTCTAGTTAAGAGTCAGAAAAGAGGAGGTTTAAGTCTAATTTAGAGTCAGAAAAGAGGAAGTTTAAGTCTAGTTAAGAGTCAGAAAAGAGGAGGTTTCAGTCTAGTTAAGAGTCAGAGGAGGTTTAAGTCTAGTTAAGAGTCAGACAAGAGCAGGTTTAAGTCTAGTTAAGAGTCAGAAAAGAGCAGGTTTAAGTCTAGTTAAGAGTCAGAAAAGAGGAGGTTTAAGTCTATTTTAGAGTCAGAAAAGAGGAGGTTTAAGTCTAGTTAAGAGTCAGACAAGAGGAAGTTTAAGTCTAGTTAAGAGTCAGAAAAGAGGAGGTTTCAGTCTAGTTAAGAGTCAGAAAAGATGAGGTTTAAGTCTAGTTTAGAGTCAGAAAAGAGGAAGTTTAAGTCTAGTTAAGAGTCAGAAAAGAGGAGGTTTAAGTCTAGTTAAGAGTCAGAGGAGGTTTAAGTCTAGTTAAGAGTCAGACAAGAGCAGGTTTAAGTCTAGTTAAGAGTCAGAAAAGAGCAGGTTTAAGTCTAGTTAAGAGTCAGAAAAGAGGAGGTTTAAGTCTATTTTAGAGTCAGAAAAGAGGAGGTTTAAGTCTAGTTAAGAGTCAGACAAGAGCAAGCCTAAGTCTAGTTAAGAGTCAGAAAAGAGCAGGTTTAAGTCTAGTTAAGAGCCAGAAAAGATCACATCTAGGTTTAGTTTAGAGTCAGAAAAGAGCAGGTTTAAGTCTAGTTAAGAGCCAGAAAAGATCACATCTAGGTTTAGTTTAGAGTCAGACCAGGAAATCCAAGACTTGCTCAGACACAGTCCAGGCAAGGCAAGTCTGAGCCTAGTTCAGACCACACATTGGATGAGAGACAGGACAGCCAATCAGAACAGAGCTTTCAGCAGAGACCAGTCTTAAAGGGACGGTGTGTGTAACTGTCGGGGATAAAGGGAGGCAGGTCCGGAATTCTGACTGGTTCTGATCCAAAACCCCAGAAATCTGCTAAATCCAGAGATGTAGACTTCTGCAGCCGTACACTCTGAGTGTGTGTGTGTGTGTGTGTGTGTGTGTGTGTGAGAGAGAGCATGTACTGAATGAACAAAGATCTTCCTGCTGCAGTTCAGTTCCATACGAGAGGATGTGTGTGTGTGTGTGTGTGTGTGTGTGTGTGTGTGTGTGTGTGATATTAATGACTTTGCCCATGTCTGTCATCTCCCTGTCTGTCTGCCCAACACAAAAACACTCCTATTGAGCACTACATGGAGTAAACAGGACACACACACACACACACACACACACACACACACACTGACTGTCCATTCTAAACAAAGCCCACACTGTAAAAGATCTAAAGACACAAACAATGAGCTGAATCATGAAGTCCAGTTTTGCATATGTGTGTGTGTGTGTGTGTGTGTGTGTGTGTGTGTGTGTGTGATATGCTGTATAATTAAACAGTCTGCTGAGCAAGGCACTGTCTTTCTCTCTCTCTGACACACACACACACCAGCAAGGTCAAAGATGAACTCAAGAAGAAAAGAATGTCTTCAGTCACAGAGTGCACACACACACACACACACACACACACACACACACACACACATACACACACACCTTCTCACCCTGACCTCCACTGCTGTTCCCACCGGAACCCTGTCACTGCATACACTGACAGAGAATGGCACCCCATGACACACACACACACACACACACACACACACACACACACACACACACACATTTCACACAGAAGCCCGAACAATACACTGTTTAAACAGCCAAAACATTAGGACCAGATTAAGGTAACAGAGCTGCATGTGAAGGTCTGGGTTCTCTGGCAGACTGGTAGTAGCTGAATAGCGGGTCCAGTACCTGCCGGCGGCGGTCCGAGACCCTCTTTACCCTAAACCCTGCTGAAATCAAAAGTATTCGGACTGCCCTTCATATGAGTGAATTCTGCTACATCTAGAACCTCCACAGAAAAGCACTGACCAATAGAACGGGACGCTCTGGAGCAGCCCTGAGCTCACTGTGCTGAGTGTGGGGTTCAGGGGTTCTCTGGAGTTCTGGTGGAGCTCAACCCAGTACCTTTAGTATGAGTTGGAATGTCAGGACCAATCATCCAACATCAGAACCTGACCTCACTGATGCTGAATACAATCAAATCCTCCTCACAGCAATGCTCCAATATCTAGATAAGCCTCCCAGCCGCAAAAGGAGGAACGCTGGGCGTCTACAAATTTTCGGCCATGTAGTGAAAGACGCAAATACAGCGTCACGCTGGCTGCAGGCTGCGGTTTCCGTGACAATGGGCTCAGTGTGTGCGCGAGAGTGAGACACAGAGGGGTGTTATGAGGCAGAACACACTGCACTCTTTCACTCATCTGTTTCTCACCCCGTCTCAGACGCACCCCACCCCTCCCCCCCTCCCCCCCAAAGCACACTCCTCTGGCCCTGAGCCGGAGCGACTCGGACCGCTGTGGATTTTCCAATTTACTCCGCTTTCCTTCTTGACGCAAAACCAGACAGTTAAACCTGACCTCTGACCCGGAGGAGCAGACGGGTCAGTACAAACACAGTGATCTACACACTACAGAACCCCCCCCCCCCCCCCCCCACCAACACACCCCAAACAGCCCTGTCAATATGCACACCACCAAAATTCATACTGGATATTAATGTTATTAGAGCTTCATACTGGATATTAATGATATTAGAGCTTCATACTGGATATTAATGCTATTAGAGCTTCATACTGGATATTAATGTTATTAGAGCTTCATACTGGATATTAATGTTATTAGAACTTCATACTGGATATTAATGATATTAGAGCTTCATACTGGATATTAATGCTATTAGAGCTTCATACTGGATATTAATGATATTAAAGCTTCATACTGGATATTAATGCTATTAGAGCTTCATACTGGATATTAATGCTATTAGAGCTTCATACTGGATATTAATGATATTAAAGCTTCATACTGGATATTAATGCTATTAGAGCTTCATACTGGATATTAATGCTATTAGAGCTTCATACTGGATATTAATGTTATTAGAGCTTCATACTGGATATTAATGTTATTAGAGTTTCATACTGGATATTAATGCTATTAGAACTTCATACTGGATATTAATGTTATTAGAGCTTCATACTGGATATTAATGCTATTAGAACTTCATACTGGATATTAATGCTATTAGAGCTTCATACTGGATATTAATGCTATTAGAACTTCATACTGGATATTAATGTTATTAGAGCTTCATACTGGATATTAATGCTATTAGAACTTCATACTGGATATTAATGCTATTAGAACTTCATACTGGATATTAATGTTATTAGAGCTTCATACTGGATATTAATGTTATTAGAGCTTCATACTGGATATTAATGCTATTAGAACTTCATACTGGATATTAATGTTATTAGAGCTTCATACTGGATATTAATGTTATTAGAGCTTCATACTGGATATTAATGCTATTAGAGCTTCATACTGGATATTAATGCTATTAGAACTTCATACTGGATATTAATGTTATTAGAGCTTCATACTGGATATTAATGTTATTAGAGCTTCATACTGGATATTAATGCTATTAGAACTTCATACTGGATATTAATGTTATTAGAGCTTCATACTGGATATTAATGTTAGTAGAACTTCATACTGGATATTAATGTTATTAGAGCTTCATACTGGATATGAATGTTATTAGAACTTCATACTGGATATTAATGTTATTAGAGCTTCATACTGGATATTAATGATATTAGAGCTTCATACTGGATATTAATGTTATTAGAACTTCATACTGGATATTAATGTTATTAGAGCTTCATACTGGATATTAATGTTATTAGAGCTTCATACTGGATATTAATGTTATCAGAACTTCATACTGGATATTAATGCTATTAGAGCTTCATACTGGATATTAATGTTATTAGAGCTTCATACTGGATATTAATGTTATTAGAACTTCATACTGGATATTAATGTTATTAGAGCTTCATACTGGATATTAATGCTATTAGAGCTTCATACTGGATGTTAATGTTATTAGAGCTTCACACTGGATATTAATGTTATTAGAGCTTCATACTGGATATTAATGTCATTAGAGCTTCATACTGGATATTAATGTCATTAGAGCTTTATACTGGATATTAATGTTATCAGAACTTCATACTGGATATTAATGTCATTAGAGCTTTATACTGGATATTAATGTCATTAGAGCTTTATACTGGATATTAATGTTATTAGAACTTCATACTGGATATTAATGTCATTAGAGCTTCATACTGGATATTAATGCTGTTAGAGCTTCATACTGGATATTAATGTTATTAGAACTTCATACTGGATATTAATGTTATTAGAACTTCATACTGGATATTAATGTCATTAGAGCTTCATACTGGATATTAATGCTGTTAGAGCTTCATACTGGATATTAATGTCATTAGAGCTTTATACTGGATAATATTAATGTTATCAGAACTTCATACTGCAGCAGTCTCTCTGATACTGAATGTTAACAGTAGTTTATGGCTGGTCATAAATCAGACGGTGGTCAGGATTGGGTATATGAGGGCAATGGGAGCTGGAATTTAATAAATATTCCAGCTCAGAGTCCGAGAAACGCCTGGAGAAACGGACAACAGGGGGAAAATAACATCTACAAAAAACCCACCAGTTTAGGAACTTTAAAACCAACAAACAATAAGTACAATTCAGCAGTCTCACAGCAGGTGTGTGTATTTAGGCGTTTGTGGGGACCCAGTGTCAGTCTGTCTACCTAATGATCCCTGGGGAAGTAAATCTACACGTCTGTAACTACGGTTAGTTATCATGTTATTAATTATTGCTGAATTATGTAGTTCCATGCTTTGGTTGGAAAGGAGAAAGTTTACACAAATGTGTCTGTGATACAGATACAGATACCTAGATACAGCCAAGCAAGCCCATTGGTCAGTCCTTCAGGAGATGGACTGAAGACCTCACCAACCTTCATCACCACCAACATTACCCAGGAGGAATCGATCAACCACCTTCAGGTTTGAACAAAATGGAAAGGGACGATTTGCCAAGCAATCAAACGACCAATTGCGTTTCTATTAGCTTTGTGCTAACAAACCATTAGAAATCCCATAGGGGCGCTAGCAGAAATTAGCATTAATCTTCTTAGTATTGTTCAGAAACTGAAGGTCCAATAGTGCAGGTTTAGCCCTGCATTCCAATACCAATACACAACGTGTGTGAAACATGCCTAAACTGCATGCCAACACACACACACACACACACACACAATCTCAGCTTGAACTGTCTGACCGAGTTTGAAAGCCCAGCTGAACCTTCTACCGCAGTGCCAAAAGTGTGTGTGTGTATATATGTATGGGTGTGTGTGTGTGTGAAAGATCAGCCTGTTTTTCCTCATGATTGAAGCATTCTGAGGGGCTTCATTTAGCCTTCATTTAGCCACCTCACATAGTCACCACACACACACACACACACACACTCCATCCATGTTCTCTGTCTGTGTTCAGTCCCCATAAACCCCTCTCCAGGTTTCTGTCCTCAGATATATTGGCCCCTTTTTAATCCAACCAATCAGGCGTCAGCGTTTCATCTCTCAGGAAGTGTGTGTTAGTGGCTTTAATTGGCCGTTTGATTTGCATCACTTTGATTTAATTCTATGCGAGTGAGGAGGTTTATTTTCGCCCGGGCGGCTGCTGCTCTCCCCTGGGCAACAGTGCCGCATGTGTGAGTGTGTGTGTGTGTGTGTGAGTGTGTGTGTGTGAGTGTGTATGAGTGTGTGTTTGTGTGTATGAGTGTGTGTAGTTTTATATATTTTCAGGACTTATTGAAAAGCACTGAGAAACATCGACTAACTGAACACTCCATAGCATTACATATAGATACACTAACGGACAAAAGTATTGGGACACCTGCTCATTGTTCACTGTGTCTTCCAAAATCAAAGCTATTAAAAGAGTCTCTCCTGCTTCTGTTGGAGTAACTGTAGATGTTCTACTAGATTCTGGAGGAGGAGCATTGCTGTGAGGATTTGATTGCATTCAGCCAGAAGAGCTAGAGTTAGTGAGGTCAGGATGTCGGATGAGGATGATGATCACCATCCCACCTCATCATTCCAAAAGTACTGGATGGAGCTCCTCCACCATCATTCCAGAGAACACAGCTCCTCCACTGCTCCACAGCTCCTCAATGCTGGGGGGCTTTATACCCCTCTAGCCCACGCCTGGCTTTATTAGGCAGCATGGAGCCAATAGGGTCATGATGTTGATCTGCTCCAGAGAGTCCTATTCTATTGGCAGTACTTCTTCTCTACAGGGACTAGATAAGCTGTGTCTGTGCATTTGCACATCTGTGTCAGCAGCAATGGGTGCAGCTTAAAGCAGCCGAATGCATCAATTCTTTTGGCCAGGTCTGGGTATTCTCTGGGGAACTTGATCTGCTGCTGTGCATTGAGGACTGTTGGAGCCTTCTTCACTGATGCTTGCTGGGACGGTCTGACCTGGTCATGTTGGTCAGCTGTTCCTCTTGTAAATGATTTAGTGGACGGTGGAACAGCGGCTGATCTCTTAGTGTTCTGAGATCTGTTTAAACCCCTTCCCAGACTTCTCTCTTTTCAACAATTCCCTGGGTGAGTTTACTGGAACGTTTTGGGTCATCGTCATGCTGCATGGTCCACCCCGACTTCAGCTCCACTTTTTAGGCAAATGGTCTTATATTTTTCTCAAGCCCCCATAGATACAAAAAATATTTTGTGGGTGGATGCTATGATGGAGGGCAGTCCAGGACCTGATTTTTAACAGTTCTGAGATCTTTTTAAACCCCTCCCTTCCCAGACTCCTCTGCACCTCCACCCTTCTTTCTGAAGGCCTTAGAGAGCTCTCTGGATCTGACCATGATGGTGATCTTCTTCACCCCTCAGACAGACTCCTCCAGAATAATCCTCTCCAATCATGTGCTGATCATCTGCAGCTGATCTTCTCTCAGTGCTGATCACATGGAGATCAGATCTCCAGATCTTTACATGTATTCAGAACTAGGTCCTCATTGTGTCACAGGACCATGCTTACATGTGTAAT
This sequence comes from Salminus brasiliensis, assembly GCF_030463535.1. Classification (NCBI taxonomy): domain Eukaryota; kingdom Metazoa; phylum Chordata; class Actinopteri; order Characiformes; family Bryconidae; genus Salminus; species Salminus brasiliensis. The sequence goes on from NC_132901.1 coordinate 365,762, forward strand.
ACCTATGGGGTCAGGTCCTCATAAAGTATTAAAACAAGTATGTGTGTGTGTGTGTGAGACTGAGAGTCTCTTGAAGTACATACATTTTTAGCATTCTCCGCAGTGTTAGGGGTGTAGTTCAAAGTAGTGGGCGGATGTGTGTGTGTGTGTGTGTGTGTGTGTGTGCGGGGCAACATGTCTTAGTGCTGATTCTCCCTATAGACATGCAGAGGCAGGTGGGAGAGGGGTTACAAACACACAAACACACTTCTACACTCTTACACACACACACGAATACGCATGCCTTTAAGTTAATGTCACACACACACACACACACACACACACACACAATAATGCCCTAGCTTGCCCACACACTCCTA